>NW_024423453.1:72307639-72327111 GCF_017311325.1 Ursus maritimus
AGAACCTGTGTGTTCAGTATGAGACAAAGCATGTTTTTGTAGAAAATTAGCCCTGGAAATTAATCAGGAGCAAAAGGACAGCTATCGGCAAAGAACAAGTCAGGATCCATAATTATGGAGGAGAAGGGGTGCTGAAAACCCAGACTCAGTTCTACAGAAGAAAAATAGCACTATACTCAAGGCCAAAAAGGTAAAGGACCCCGCTCAGGAGCTCATTCTTATTCCTAATTTGTCCTAGGGCGGCCTACTCTGGCGCTATCCAAGGTTCTGAAGCCTTTTTGATTTTTTTGTCCCTAATGTTTATCCCCCTCCTTTTCTTTTTCTCCCTTTGTTCTACCTGTTGTACAGTAACTGTTAACATTTAATGACTACTCACAAAGTGAATGATGTACACTACACTGTTAAGTCACTGACCAATGCATACATACACTGAGTCCAAATACATCTAGTCTGTGCTTTGTGGACTCACATATCATCATCAAGTCCTGAATTCAGTAACTCAGCATTTCTTTTATCCTTTTATCCACTCCTCCATTCATCCATTTAATATTTATTAAGCTCCCAGTATTGGGCAAAATGCATGGAAAGGAGTAATGGCCCTTACCTCTAGCTCTATAACAGAGTCAGAAAACAGCAGAAAAATTATTTGGGGACTAGTTCCATATAGGGTTGGGAGAGATGTGGAAGAGAACTAAGGGCCCAAATATTACAGGAATAAAAATATTAAATCAATTCAATGAATTTTTAAAAAAATTTTTTAAAGTATTTAAAATTTAATTATGTAAAAACCAAAAACACCTGCTTGAGAAAAAAACACAATATACAAAGTTAAAAGACAAATGACAAACTTGGAAATACAATTGAAGCACATATAAAAGATATATAAACAATACAATAGAAAAGATGATAAAGTTCACAAAAAACATTTTCCAGAAAAGAAAATATAATAACTCTTAAGCATGGAAATGAATATTCAACCTCCCTCCTAATATAAGAGATATATGTTGAAATTACACTAAGACACCATTTTCATCTATCCGATTGGTAAAAATCTGGATGTTTTGAATAGCATTAGGATGGGAAAGCTGTAGGGAAACAAGTACTCTCATAAAATGTTGGGGGCGGGGGTAAATTACAATCTCTACAGAGGGTAATTTGGAAATATCTATCAACTTTACAAATGCACAAAATATTTGACCCAGTAACCCAGTTTTAGAAATTTATCTTATAGATACTTTCACACACATGTGAAATGATATATGCATATGGTTATTCACTACAGCGTTTTTGCTGGTGGAAAAAAGATTGGAAATAAAATAAGTATCCTTCAATGGAGATTTAATAAATTATAATGCATGCATACAATAGAATATTATACTGATATAAAAATAAAAAGAAGGGTCTATATACACTGATATGTAATAATCCCTAAAATGTATTTCAAGTGAAATAACAATATAAATAACTGTCCAGAAAGGATACAGCAAAGTGTAAGAAAGATTATATTATATACATAATTATATAATATACATAATATATTTCTGCAAGGATAAGAAGCTGATAATACTGGTCACCTCTGGGGACCTAAAATTTAAAGATGTGGGGGAAACAAACCCTTGTGAACTTTTAAGCTTTTTGGTATTTGAGCCAAGTGAATATATTACCTACTGAAAAAAAAATTGGGATCTTTTTAAAAATCAAAGTTATCTTAGAAGGTCATTGTCATTCCTTATGACTTCAGTATTGATCTCTCCCTCATCTAACTGTTCTTCCTTTTAGTGTTTGCACTACCTATGTATTTCTATAATGATAAGCTTCTCTGCTAAGTGCTATATCATACTATTTAAATATACATACATAATATCAATAAACGATGTTGTGAAATTGAGTGATTTTATGTTTCCATTTTTTACATGAGCATATCTTGTCTTTTCTTTGGAGATTTTCCCAGTTAGCATATGAAAAAAAATAACAGTCGTTGAGTAACTTCCCTGCACCCGTCTGTTATGATGTCTAATCTAATCTCAACAATCCTAGTCCTGAACAGTATCCCTCTTCTTATTATCCAAATGATAAATTTGGAACACAGAGAGGATAAATGGATTTCCAATGGTGACTCTGCTAACAAGTGGCCGCTGAGCTAAGACGGGAGTGCATTTTTCTTGGTCTGCTCAATACTGCCTCCTTGTGCAAAAGAAAAGTAATGGTCTTTGTAGTTTCAATCTGGACTATACATTGTAGGGAAGGATTGAGATTTAATGTAAACGCACATACCACTGTGCTTGGGTGGTAATAGATATTCCATAAATGTTGGTTTCCCCAACTTTTATATTTCCGTTCCTAGAAGATTACCATATGTTTAGTTTTGCTCAAAAGTACAAGATAACTTTTTTTCCCCTGAATCAAAGAAATTGGAATAGTAGTTCTATGGTAATGGAAATATCCCAGAAGAGGCATGCCAAAAGTAATCTCAAAATGTGTTACAGCAGAATCTCCTGGGATAGAAAGGGCAAGTTTATTATGCTCTGAGATATCCAGCTCCCCCTCATGGTTTATGAGCTGAAAGGATCCCTTAAAGGGATCTGTCAAGACTGACTTTATAGTTTCATCCAGGTTGGGCACAAGCCACTTTATTAAGCCAAAGCAGAAGCTTACTGTGCCAGCTAAAATTGTACTGCTTCCATCCAGAAACAGGCAGAAGTCAAGTAATGTTTGAAATATAAATCCATTCCAGTCCACTGCTTCAGCAAAGAAGGTAAACGGGTGACAGAGGGCACCTACAGAGCACCTGTAATTTCACATAATTGGTCAAAGGACTTCATTGTTCCATGATGCAAATGAAAGATCATTAATGGACAGTAAAACGGGGTGGAGGGTAGGAAGAATGCGTAACAGAAGACAGTTAATGCTTTCAGGGGAGACTGGCACATCAGAGCTTTGCTGTAATATGCAGTTGGCTAATTTCACTGAGGTATTGAACAAATGATAGATGGGGATAGTTAACAGGCACCATGACAGCAATAATGAAGATACTCCCTGCCAGCAGAAGACCTCTGCTCCCACTTCCCATTTAAATGACTTCTCATACCACTGAATACCTGCTTGTCAAGAGTACTGGTTACCTATTCCCTCATGGCTCAGGATGAGATGCTCTCGCTCCAAAGGACCGTCTGGCTATCTACCACCAATATCTCCATTGCCCCCCTTCTCCTCTATTAATGTGATTTACCTAGGAAAGTGCAAAGCTAGGAAATTGAGCTACAAGGAAAATTGAACTTAAGAGCAGCACTGCAATTTCTACCCAGTTTGATGCTTTTCATTGCTTCTAAGTGGCTAGCAGTCTTCACTGTTTTCAGGGCACCACAATTTAGGGACAGACAGCCTTTATATTTAATTGACTGTCATTATGGTGCTGTGTTTATGCCTTAGGAAGGTCAGATGAGATATACAAGGCCTGTGTAAGGTTTTCTAGAAACAAAGACCAAGGGAAACAGAACAGGCAATGGCATGGTATTGGGATGGAGGGATTTGTGCTTGGATTTCCAGCCTTCAGAGACTGATTAGTAGGGAGGTGAATGACTTTCCTAATGACCTGGAAGCCAAACCAAGAATACTTCATGAAATTTATACATACTATGACTTTAGAACAGTTTTAAGCATCATTTCATTTGAGACCAGATCTAATAGATGGAGTGTATTTGTTAACCTCACAGCTATTTTTATTTTCTCATTTCTCTCAAATATGCAAGAACTCCATGATTTTACCTAGATAGTAACTATGCAAAAGATATATATAAATATATATATTTGCATATTGCCATAGCACAAAATTATATTGAATGAAAATCCTTATATTATAAAAAGAAAGCTAGAAATGGCAGTTTTGATGTATGACAAGGAGAGTAAAGGTACATTTTAGACTTTTTCAAGCATAAGTAACTAAAAAAGGCTCAAAAAGGAAATGAATGACCAAATGTATTATTAATGATACAGCTTTCCATTTGGGAAACACAAAGTTCAGTGTTGACTTAAATCTGAGTGAAATAGGGTTGGGAGGTCAACATTCAGATTTCAGGGGGCTTATTTAATAATAGGGAGAGGAATACTAAAAATCATCAAGAGGAATCCTAGATTTTCTGGTCTCTGTTATTGCACCTGGTCGAAGGACAAGCACATCCATAAAACCTTCACTGTTTATGGAGTGTCTGTGATGGGCCCGGAGTTTGAGTCATTATTTGGAAACTCCAAGAGAATTTTGGGAGGCAGGTATTAGTATTCCTACTTGGCCTTTGAGAATGCTAGAGTTTAGAGAGGCAAGTTGACTTACCAAAGGTCATTCAACTAATGGATGTTTAAGCTTGGATTTGAGTCCAGTTCTCTCCAAAATTTCTCCATTCACAGTGCTATGCACACAGCAATGTCAACATGACTCAGAAGGCCCAGATGTCTCTGATAATTTTGGTGACCTAACCTTCAAGGACTCTTAACAGAATAGCTTGTATTTCAGGCAGAACACTCATAACAAGCTTTCTCTCTGGCTCTCACTGCTGCCACTCATGTGATCTGGGATTTCTCTTCCAAGACCACCTCCACTCTAGCCCATCTCTCTGTCCTCTCCACTATGCCCCTTCGAGCTCAATACAGTTAGCAAAACTTCATAAACATGTGCTCGCAGTGTGAAAACCAGGCATAGATTAGGTTTGCAGAGGTCAGTTACTCCTGCTATTGGAACATGGACCTGGATGGGGTGGCAGTTTTCACATTCACTTCCAGTCCACCTTCAGTAGTAATATCGGCAGGCCACATACCCATGCGGTCCAATATTTGTTTGTGGACCTCCTCACTTTAGTGTTCATGGAGAGCCCCACAGGCAGAATGCTGGTGATGCAAGGGCCAAGGACAAACCTGTAAAGTGAGGGTTCTTTCTTGGAAGGAGTTTACTACCTGGAATCAGATCTTTATTGTCTTGGGTCCTAGGCCCTTCTTTCCGGCCCTTGTCAAAATCAGGCTTTTGTTAACTTCTCTTCAGTGTTGTTTCAGAATTTCCCCTCTCCTGCTTATCTTTGCTCTTTTGCTTCCAGCTTTGGGCAAATGGGAGGTGTAATAGAACAGAGATGAAGAGTGTTTATTTTGCATATGTATTGACCAAGCAACCTGGGACAAGTTATTTAAGCCCCTCTAAAGCTCAGTTTTCCCTCTTTTTTTTTTTTTTTTGAGAGAGAGAGAGAGAGCAGAGGAGGGGCAGAGAGAGAGAATCTTAAGCAGGCTCCACACCCAGCACAGAAATCAAGAGTCAGAAGTTTAACCAATTAAGTCACCCAGGTGCCCCTCTCTATTGTTTTTAATAAGAAAAATAATACAGTACCCACCTCATGAGTTTGTTATGAGGATAAAATGACATAAATTTAAAACACAAAATGCTTGACACAGAAAGCACTTAATAAGGGACAGCTGACACTATTCATATTACTATTATCATTATTCAAAAGGTTTTTCTACTTCTCCCTCCCCCTTGTTTCTCTCTCTTGCTTCTCTAAAACCTCCCAGTTCTTTACAACTTCCTGTCCCTCGTCCCTACCTCCACCCACCCCAGAAGCTCCCCCCAAGACTCCCAATCTCCCCTGCCAGGACTGAAAATTCTCCTGCCCCACCTCTCCTAGCTACTTATCTTTGGGACTATTGTCTCCTCTCAATAACCACATTAGCATAAATGTTATTATCTCTAAAATCCAATTAATTTCAATTACTGTGGCCCCAGACAGATTGCCAGTACTCTCAGTTCTTGGATGATTCTAAGAAAGTGTTGCCTCTTACTTCAATTTTACATGGCTGTAAGGTCCAGGGAAAACAGATGTGTAACTAGATACAGACTACCTCAAATCCCATTTACGCAATCACCCCAACTGTCTCAAGATGCAGGTTTTTTCTAGAATGAAGACTTTCACAACACTGGCTGGTTTTAACTGGTGTCTGCTTGACATGGTCATACATTGCAAACAAAATGGGCACAAAATGTATAGCAAGAGAGATGCTAGGTGATGATCTAGCATGTACAACTAAAGAAGGAATAATCAAGAACTGATTATAAGTGCACCTGTCTTTAAGACCCTAAAACTGCAATTTTAGTCAACATATTCAATACCAAATAATTGAATCTTGATTAGTCCTACCTGATCTATTTTATGAATTCATTCAACATCTATTCAATGAATGTCCACTGTGCACCTATCATGTGACAGGCATTCTATTCTGGGCTAAGCAGGGAAGAGGACAGACAAGATCTCTCTCAAGCTTTCCTTTGGTGGAGAAGATAGACAATCACAAGATATTTTGACCATTATTTCAAATTATTAATACCTCTGATACCTCTCATCATCAATACTTGAGAAGATACGGTAGAAAAAGAAGTTTTTGCTCTCATTGATAATTTAATATCTCAAGGCTATGTAGCCCCTGGGGCTGAGGAGGACTTAGACTGTCTGGTGGTAGTTCTAACGCACAGGTTTAGGTTATATTAAAAATAAGACAATAGGCCCAAAATGGAGTCACTTATGCTAAGCTCCACATCACCAAACCAAGACTTTTCAGTTACAGTTTCAGCTTCTCCCACAAATGGAATCTTAAACCAGTCAATCAGGAATTACTGTTGGCACTAGTGAGGCAGTCTGCCTGATAGACCCCTGCCATGCCCTAAAGGAAAAAGACCTTGCCACAACCAGTCCATTCTTTGGCAGTATAACTTCCTTGTCCAGCTCCCCTCTGCCTATAAAAGTCTTTCATTTTGTACATCCCCTTAGAGTGCCTTTCTTTTTTTTTTTCTTTTTTTTTCTAAGAAACTATTTATTTTCTATCAACCTTATTTTCATTTTGTTTGCCTTTGTGGAAGAGTAACTTACCTTTATGGAAGCCTATTCAGTGGTGGTTCCTATCCATTCAGCGGCCTGAGCAGTGGGAGCTGCAGACCAGTCTTCAGTGGCAGGCTGAGCACTCCAGTCTTCAGTAGGGACCTGCTGAACAGACACAGAGGGCACCTGCACACCTTCACACCAGTCTGTGACTTCAGACTGAGTGGCAGTCAACTCAGGATCTGGAGCAGTCCATTCACCTTAAATTTCCTCCTTGGTCACAACCTCTTCAGCAGCACCCTGCTCTCCCTTTACAATCTCTGTAGAAGTAGAGATCAGGCATGACTTCCTATGGGTGTTCATGGGAAATTGTGTCATGCACATTCAGAACCTCCTAGACCAGCATGCACCACATCAGACCCATTGAGTGGGCTCCTTTGTTATTGCAAAGGATGGGGATGTCCACATAGCACAGGGGAGAGTCTGTTACACAGAGCGATGGTAGACAGGTTAACACAAGAGGCCTCTGTGAGAGGCTGGTGGTCAGCCCTAGGATCAGTAACCAACAGAGATCTTGGCTCCCAGAAGGCTGCCTGGATCTGGTTAGAAGCTTCCAGGAGGGAAGTGGCCAGAGATGAGTGGCTCCAATAGCAGGGGCATACTTCAGCATAGCTCACTGGCCACAATTTCTGGATGATATGACACTGACATCAGCCAGGTTTTCTTTTCTTTTTTCAAGATTTTATTTATTTGTTTGATAGAGAGAGAGAGAGAGAGCACAAGCAGGGGGAGCGGCAGGCAGAGGGAGAGGGAGAAGCAGACTCCCCACTGAGCAGTGAATCGGATGCAGGGCTCAATCCCAGGACCCTGGGATCAGGACCTGAGCCGAAGGCAGACGCTTAACCAACTGAGCCACCCAGGTGCCCCATCAGCCAGGTTTTCATTGGCACAATGGCAGGAGCTGCCAGCAGAAGCTACAGCCAGGTTCACTTCATATTTACGATGTAGATGCCGTCACTTTTTCTTTTGTAGATGTACTGTTCGATTTGAAAGTCTAGCCACCTAAGTGGGTTCCTGCTGCAAGGAGTTTGAGGACATACTGCTCCTTCATTTGCAGGACATCGAGGGCTCTGGACATTGTAAAATTTTCCCTTTAAGTTACAACAGGAACAAGGAACACATGGACCCCTCCCTGGGTAGTGTGGAAAGGCTTGGAGCTCCTTTCTCATGTGTTAGATGGATGCTACCCAATTCATGAATCATTGAATTAAGCCAATAAGATTTTTTAAATTTACTCAGTTGGCTTTGTTTTTTTAACATTTAAGGTTGGCCCTTTTCTATATGTAGTAAGTGTTGTAACTCTATTAGTGGCCCTCTCTGCCCAGATAACATTGTCATGCCCAGGACAATGACATACCCTAATGCCCCCAAGCAATCATCTTCAACCGACAGTTAGAACTTGCGTGATAGTTCCTGGTTCCTTTGTGTTCCCAATTTTCTTTCAAAAGCCACTTTTTCTTGTAGTTTTTCAGGAAGTATTTTAGTAACACTTCCACTGAGTACTTAAAATGACAGGTCTCATGCTAGAAACATCACATACATTTAAGCTTCAAATTAGACATTATTATCCTCATTTTACAGAATAAGAAAGGGAGGACTAGAGGGATTGTGACACTTCCCTTGGTCACTCAGTTTGTAGATGACAGGGCTTGGACCACAGTCATCACTTCGTACATGGAGACAGACAAGCACACTGGCTATGAGGAGGCCCCAGGCCAGTGTCCTGGCCACAGGCTGCCACTTGCCAGCTGGTCTCAGTTACTGTCTTTGAGTGTGAGTTTTTGAATATAAAATCAGTGTTTTGGCCTCCGCTTTCCATGTAATATACATTTCTTGGGAGGCTAAAGCCTTCTGAAAGAGCCAAAAGGGTTAAAACCTGTGAAGTGTGATGCTAAAAGTCTTAACAACTCCTAGAACAAGTGAAGGAGAGATGTGGTCTCCATTTGTACCAAGTGAGCAGGCTGCCCCCACAGATGGTGACTCAGGATACAGGTTTCACATCTGGAACTCTGCTGGGCTTAGTCGTAGTGGCTTGGGAAAACCCTGGTCTCCAGGAGGCCAACAGCCCCAGGATGGGGGGAGAGTGTCCGATGTGAGGACATAACAGAAGGTATAAGCTTCACTAAAGCCCAAACACACTCATTTCCCCTTCTCTCTATAAAAGTGTTTAGCGGCTAGAAAAACCCTTGCATACAGAGAGGCAGGCGCCCAGGCTGGACTGACAGGAAAAACACTTGCTCTCTTGCCCCTCCTCCTTTTCCAGATTTTCAATTAGTTCCTCTTCTTTATTTTTGCATATTCCCTGTCGTCCACACCCCTCCCCATTTCCTTTAGGGTTTCATTAAAGGCCAACCATCTGCCCCCAGTTAAATGGTTCTTTCTGAAAATGTAATCTTTAGAACAACAGCATCAGGTTCAATTCACAAAGTCTCAACTGTTGCATGGATAATTGGGATTGCAATCCTCAGCAGCACCTCCAAGATGTATGTGGCTGGGATCTACCATGGGGAAACACCATTGCATGGGACCTCTGATAATAAATGGGGGTAAGCTGCTAGAGCCAGCGAGTCCTACACTTTGCTGGGAGTCCTGGAGTGACCTGGAGCTGCTCTTCCCCGATGCATGCAAGGGGTTTTCCAGGCTTCAGGGGATAAGAGTAAACTTTCCAGCCCCTGGGCTGAGGCATCTCAAGGGACTTCCAGAATCAGAGATGCAGACTACAAGATTCTCCCTTCCTGATTTTGATCTATTCTGGTAAAAAGAGAACAATTTCCTCCTTCCCACCTCTAGGCTTGCCTTAGCTTTCTCCCCCAGAAGCCAGCTCATCAGCATATAAAGTAATTTTGATAGAACCCCTGTAATGTTTTCTCTCTAAAGGATTTTAATACCCTTCTGAGTGACATTTAATATGATAACAGTATGTAATTTTGACATGAAGCTGTTTTCCAAGAGTTAAAGTCCTAACAGTCCCACTGATCAGACTGACAATGGCTTTCCTGATCATTATTAAATTCCCTGTGATTAGAAAATGGGCCAGTGTTATTGATTTAAGCTCTTTGAGTTAAGCTAAGCTTTGGAGGACTTTCACAAGGCATAAAAAAGGCATTTGATATTGTATTTTACTTTCCCAATTAAAACACCTTTCAAAGTACAAATAGCAGACAGCCAGGCATTAGGTCCAAGCTCCAGGAAGAAAGGTGGGAAACATTTGTGCAGAACAGAGCACCAGAATTCAAGCCCTACCACTGCAGACTCTGGAAGGTAAGATACAAGGGCATGAGGTCAGACATTCCCACAGGCAGGATGCTTCTGACTCCCAAAGGTGCCTGGGCCAAAGACATTTTGAATGCGATTTCAAACCTCCCGTAGAGAAGTGATCAGCTGTCTTAGAATTCCCAGTGTGATTTCAATTTCATGGATGTTGTCCTGTGGTCGCCTCATAATTGTCAAGCTTTGTGTACAAATTTTGCATCAAGAAGTTATCACTAAATCTTCAAAGGTTAATAATTCTATCTTTTCAAAATTAATAAGTGGGGAGAGAATGTAAGCAATAGTGTTTCTATTATAATCTAAAGCTCTAGAGAAAACAGGGATCCCAAGAGGAAAATCTCGAGCAATTTCAGGGTATTAAGTCCTTTGTGTCTACGGAAAGGCACTTGACGTTTGCAGGTGTGCCTGCAGTGCCTGTTTGTTGCCCAGACAATAAGCAGTTTGAGTGATTGTGTTTGGGCCCTGGGCACTCTTTCCCCTGACTGTATATCTTCTCTTCTCTAATCCCCACGAACCCCAGGAGAGCCCTTTTGAATCCAGTTGCTGCCTCTCTTGCTCAGAGGTCCTGGTGCCCAGGGTCTTCTTTAGTTCCGTCCATAAGGAGCTGAGCATCCCTGCAAGGAACTTTGTGGTATGCATTCTGGCAGTATTTTTTTGTTTTTTAACTTTATTTATTTATTATTTATTCATTTATTTATTTATTACCATAGTCCACAGTAAGAAATACATTTTTACTCCACAACCTAACCCAACCCATGACATATTCAAAACTGAAACAAAGTTTCACCAAACACTACTATAGCATGCTAGGCGCATTTTTAGGTCACAACCTACAAAATCGATGCCATGACTAGCAGGTTTCTACCTGCAAAGTGGAAACTTCTCTTATTATTCTTATCCAGAATCATAAATACTCATATTAATTTATCTAACAAATACCTAGAGAGCACAGGGCACGTGCCCATTTATGGTACTATGTTAGGTATTGTGTGTGGATAAAAGGAATACAGGATTTTCTCCCTCAAGCAGTTCATAGTCTATTTTGAGAGCCATAACTGACATGTGAGAAAATGTAAAGAACAATTCCAAAGAGGCTGGGCACTCAGATGCTGAATGAGTCTGTGCTGTGAGTGTTTCCAGGAGGGGGCGTGAGAGAGGGGAGATGTACACAAACGAAGTCGGGGAAAGCTGGGAAAGTCCCGTCATCCTTGAGGGAGGGACTGTAGCCCCTGCACCGCCTGTCTCCAACATGTGCCTGAACATGATGGCCTTCAGATAATCATGCTTTGAATGACTCTGTGCTTCGACATTAATAGGCCTACTACTAGATCCAATAGTTACTACTTATTGAGCAACTGAAGTGTGTCCGGCACTGTGCTGGAAGTTAACCTAGTTTGCACCTTTATTCCTCCTAATGAGCTAGTGGAGCAGGGCTACTATTCCCAATTTATAGCTGAGGAAATCAATCCTCAGGTATGATCAATGGCTTACCCAAGGTCACATAAGTAAGTAGAGGACCTGAGAATTAAACTTAGGCTTCTTGACTCAAAGCAGATACTCCTTCCACTCCTTCAAAGGACAAGATGGATTTAGGTAGCTTTATTGGAGGCCAATGAAGGCAGAGAGTCCAGGAAGGGAGGTTGTGTAAGCACAGAGCATGGCGCCTTTCAGGAACAAAGGAAATCAGCAAGTTAGAAGTAGAAGTTTCATTCTAGGAGAGAAACAGTGAAGGACCAGGTTAGAGGGTGATGGAAAGGAAAATACAGCTTGAAAATAAGTTTAGATTGCTCAAACATAACAATAAGAACAATACCAATAACAACAGCAACAACATTTTTTGCTGGGTATGCTAGGCACCATTTCAAGGTCTTTATGCATTAGTAATTTCATTCTATGGTCAAAGAAACTTAGGCACAAAGAACCCTGAATAAGTTGCCCAAAAAATCAAGCAGAATCATGTCTGATAATCCTAGGTAGGTATGAAATTGATGTTGCCACTACCACTATGCTATCTTTGCTCCTCCATTTTTCCTAAATCCAGTTTGTTTGTTGTTTGTTTGTTTGTTTTTTTCCTGGTTGCTCAGGGGGAAGCATGAGTAAGGGTACCTGCAGTGGACAGGTGTTCTTAGATCCCTTCATCAGGGCTGATTCATCTAGTCCCCAGCTGCTTAGAACACTGGCTGCTGACAATTCACAGCTAAATCCTTCCTTCACTGGGAATCACCCTCAGTTATAAGGAATCGCCTTTTCAAGGTTATGCTCCTCTTAAGAGACAAGCTCTGGCCAATGATAGGCTGATATGAGACTCCAAAACCTCAGCACCTTTCCCTCAACTGGGGAAATACTGAAAGGCCAGCCTAGCTCAAAGCTCCCCATGGAATTGACTGAATTCTCAGCAGAAACTGCATTTGAGGTCAGTTGTTCCTCCTCCTCCTTTGTCCTCCTCTTTACTAATCTTGCCTTCTTCATTTTGTTTTGTTTTTTGGACAGGTGTTTCTCCCAAGAGCACTTTTCAATAAACCCTAGATTAAATTTTCCATCTCGTAGTCTGTTTCCAGAGAACCCAATCTAAGCCAATTAGTACTAGGAATGATCACACGAAGTGTACTATAAAATGGGAGTTTGGAGGTAAATACTCCCTAGCCAGTTGGAGATGTGGACACCATCACTGGTGGCTGGTGTAGTATGGATAGACTCTGAGGTGCTGTCACAGTGCAATTGCAAAACATCTACCAAAGTTAAATGTATTAGGACCCAGTGGAAGGTAATGCACTGGTTGGCGTAATATCTCTGGAATGGAGAGGCATGCAGGGAAATAGTAACTAGAACAACCATGGAATGGGTGACCGTTGCTGAGTGTCACTGATTCACTCACTGAAGACAGAAAAATCAGACTCATGGTAATTTACTGACGATTCAAGGCAAAATAGGAAGGCAGGATTTCCTTGGCAGCATTAAAGAACATTTTGAACTCCGAAGCACAAGGCCATTAGCATGAAGGACTAGGTTCAGGACTTAACCATGGAAGAGCAGCAGAGCTTCAGAGGAGGTTCAATTCCTCCCTTGCAGGTAGGTCTCTTACACCAAGGTCAAGGCCATAACAGAAAATGTGTGGGGCTTTGAGACATAAGATGTGGTTATCTGGGTTAATGTAGTTGAGAATTTTGAACTCCCCACTTCTCCCAAACCTGCAAACCTGCAAAAGTGGCCTATTCCCCCTGATGGAAGATAGTGAGCACCTCCCTTCATGAGTATTAGTCAGAGGCCTCAAATGAGACAGGTGCCTTACAAGACTTTCCTGGCTGACCTCGGGATCTCTGTTCCAATCCTTGTATTAATCAGACCAGTGGGAATCATTGTCAAAATCAAGATCAAATCAAGATACAGGCAAAATGTCAGCTAAGGGAAGAGAGGAGCTAATAAATACAGGAGGAGTTAGGAGTGGATTGTACTAGAGCCTGAGGGTGATGGATCAAGGGACGGGACAAAGTTGGATAAAAGAGAGTGTTTCGGCTTGCAAATGTGTTAAAATTGCCTCATAATATGGAATTTAGGCTCTGGCAAGAATCCTGGGAGAAGGTACTAATAAACTACCAGCTTGAATCTGGAAATCTTGGGAAAAACCAGTGGTCCACACTAGATAGATATACTAGAACTTTCCTAGCAGATGATGGAAGATGGATTCAAAGGCTCAGGAAAGTAGGGATGATAGGGTGGGTGTAGGCAGAAAATGTTCCATGGCAGGCTAGGAGGACAGTCCATTTATCAAAGTGATAAGGAATGTGCTGGGAAAGTGACACCAGCATCATTAAGGTGCTTACTGGTGTCTGTCCTTTCAATGGGACCTGACAGTAGGAGATGCTATTACAGAACTGGACTCCCTGATAGCAATGGGAATGCTAGGATCTCAAAAAACAGGTAGATCCATGGTGGATGACAATAGACTACTGCCAATAACCAAAAGGCAGCCTTAGTTGTAGCTATCATGCCAGATGTGGTACCTTTGTGAGAGTAAATTAACACAGACTATAGTACTCGATATGCAGACATTACTCTGGTAAAAGCATTCTTTCCCCTCCCTTTCTCAAGGAAGATCAAAAGCAGTATGCACTTACAAACCACAGTATACATTTATGGTCTTGCCCCAGGACTTTGCTAAGTCACCTTCCTTCTAAAAGAGAACTGAAACATCTATATATTCCAGAACTACAAATTAGTCTACTATCTTGGTGACATCATATTAAGTAGACCAGATAAGGAAGATAGGACAGATATGTTGGAGGCCTTGGTAAAGGACATGTACTCCAGAGGGTATAGATGAACTCTACAAAGTTTCAGGGTCTTGCCGCAGCAGTGAAGTTTTTAGTGTCCAGTGGTCTAGGGCATAAAAGGACATGTCCCCAAATAAATGACTAATTATTGCATTCCACAACTCCCACCACTAAGAAAGGAGCACAAGGCTTCTACTAGTTGGATTCTAGAGGGAGCATATTCTACACTTGGAAAACTGCTCTGACCCACTTACCAGGTGACATGAAAGGCTGCCAGCTTTAAATGAGACCTAGAGAGGGCTCTGCAGCAGGTCCAGGCTGTGGCACAAGTAGTCCTGGCATTTGGCCATACAACCTGGCAGGCCTTGTGGTATTAGAGGTTTCTGTGTTTAGAAGAGAAACATCAAGTAAAGCCGATGGCAACACCCAGTAGGAATCACAATGTGACCCTTACGGTTTTGGAGCAAGACCATGCCATCTGCAACAGATATTCCACTTGAAAGGCAGGACCTAGCTTTCCATGAGGCCCTAATAAAGATGGACTATGTGAGAATGGGCATCACAGCCCATTAGGAGCTAGGCTCTGTCACACCTACCAAGTCGTAAAATCAGGCCAACCATGGGCCAATTTTTGTAAGCTGGGAGTAGTATATCTGGGATTGGGTATGAGCACAATCTGCTAGTAAGCTATATAAGAAGGCAATCTCAATCCCCATGTCACCTACCATTATTGTACTGATGCCTTCCTCCCACAGCTCCTATCACTGGGGCTAGGATGTCCAGTGTTGGGGGCTTGGGCTCCCTATATTCAACTAATGGAGGAGGAAAAGGTCTGAGTTTAATTTATAGACAGATCATCTTGGTATGTCAGTGTGGGCTGAAAATGGACAGCTATTATACTGCAGCCTCATTGGGACTGTCCTTAAAAGAGAACAAAGAGGAGAAATCTTCCCAATTGTAAGGGCTTTGGGCAGTGCATCTGGCCTTCCATTTTTTGGAAAGAAAAATGGCCCAAAGTAAAAATATTCATAGACTTAGGGAATCTTTTATTGGACTGGCCAGTTGGACCAGATTCCTGAAAGGAGAAAGATTGAAAGACTGGTAACAAGGTCTCAGGCAAATAGGAATGAATATAAAGTGTGAACGATTTAGTATGAAATACTAAGACTACCAGACAGTACCCACAATGGAAGAGACACTAAACAGTTAAGTGGACAGAATGACTCAGTCATTCGACATCCACCAGTATTTGTTATGGGCCACCCTACTGCTGATATAATGGGCATATGCATGGAGTAATCATGGTAGAAGGGATGAAGGCTATGTATGGGTCCATCAGGATGTGCTTCCACTCACCAAAATGATCTAACTACCTCTGCCACTGAATATTCAACCCACCAGTGACAGAAATTAAGGCTAAGCCCCATATTTGGCACCATTTCTTAAGAAGATGAATTAGGCACTTGACAGCAAGTTGACTACTCTGGATATCTTTCACCCTAAAAGGAGCAATGATTCTATTTGATTAATATCAACACATAATCCAGTACGGGGTTGCCTTTTCTATGCATAGGGCTTGCCATTACAACTATCTAAGGACTTAAAGAGGATTTCATGAGCTGACTTAAAATCCTAACTAACATTGCCTTAGGACAAGGGACCCACTTATGGGGAAAAAAAAAAGTGCTGCACTGGCAGTGGTCGTTTGACCACAGGATCCACTGGTCCCGGCCCCTCCTGCACCCTCAAGAATCACAAGCCTCATAGAGTGGTAGAATGGCCTCTTAAAGAAGCCACTGAGATGTCAACTTGAAGATGATACCATTACCTGGACACAGTATGGATCCTGAATTAATAACCATTATATGGTACTATGTCTTGTATAGGTAGAATACATGAGTTAGAAAACTAAAGGGTGGAAGTAGGCATGGGCCCACTAACCACCAACCTATATCCCACCTGGGGAATCTATTCTCTCAATCCTACAACCTTAGGCTCTGTGGCTCTAGACATCTTAGTTCTCAGAGGGGGGATACTTCGACATGGGTTCTCAATGAGAGTTCATTAAATTTTAAGCTACCACTGCTAGTAGTCACTTTGGATTCCTCATACCAAAAGACCAAAAGGCATGGGAAGGAATCATGCAACAGAAGATGGGGCTGCTGCTAGACAATGAGGGCAGAAAAGAATACCTCTGACAATAAGTTGATCCCCTGAGACATCTCTTAGTGTTCACATGCCCTGTTCCAACTGTAAATGGACAGATAAAGTAGTCATGTCCTAAGAATAACATAGTAACCAGGGCCTCAGACCTCTCAGGGATGAGGCTCTGGTTCATTCCACCAGGCTTAGAATAGCAAAAGTGTCAGCCAAGGTGAGGAATATTTAGAATGGTGATAGAGTAGGGAGTCATCAGTTATGGCTTCAAGATCAACTGTAACAGTAGGAGGTATGGTTTGTCTCCATAATCCTTTGCCTGTAAATTGCTAGAAAATGAGACCAACCAGAATCCTGAAGGACCTTTTTCTGGTTGAGATGTAATATGCTAGTAGATCTGAGGGGCACAAAAGTTGTACTGTAGTGGATACTGCTGTTATCGCCCCAGGCTCCTTTTCTCCTAACATCCATCCCCCTGCTGCCATAGCCATATCCCACCCTGGGAATCACCCTTGGCTGCAGAGAACTGATTGATCCAAGATTACTCTCCTTCCCAGGAGGCAGCCCATAGCCAGGGACTGGCTGATGCAAGGACACAGCCTCTGTACCCCTGACCCATTTTGGGATAACTCTGAAGGTCTGGTTCAACTCCAGAGCTCTCCGTGGGATCAACTGAAACCTCAGTTATAACAGCATTGTTGATCAGTTTTTCCTACTGCCTAATCCAGTCCTCCTGACTTTCTTACAGTATATGTCCTAAGAGCGATCTACGGGAAGCCCTCTAGATGCCTTTCTTTGTCTCAAGGTCTGTTTTCCAGTTAATTCAGCCTAAGTCAGCACATATCACTTCCCTGTGTTGAGGTGCCAATACACTTTCCTATAATGGTGTGGGAATGCCCTCACCTACCCTATACTTCTCCTCCAGACTGAGTGAGAGAAGATACAGATTTCTGGGCTGATCCTACACAGATTTCCAGGGGCTTACAGGGAAGCTGTCTGAGTACAACCAGAATCTATCCCAGCTTGGTGGAACCACAAGGCTTGCAGAATGGCATGCACTATAAATGAAGCCAGTGTTGCTGAACTAGTGTGAGACGCAGATGCTCCCTCCCAAGCAAGTGGAAGACTGCAAACATAGGAGATGGAGGCGGAGAAAAGAAGAACTTCTACAGACAGAAAATAAAATGTTACTACCCACATCTCTGCCTCAACCCCTGTCTGCAAAATCACACATGAGCATCCTTGAAGCTCTCACAATGGAAGGAAATAGCTTGTATCTGGGATTAAAGTTTAACCAGAGGAGAGGAGGAGAAAAGATGGTCCCCTTTTTCAGCTGGTCCCCAAGTCAAACTGGATAACTACCAGACCATCCTGAACACCCACTAAATCAGCCTGAGATGCAGGAAGATACATCTGGATCTCTACAAACGAACATCTCCAGCGCTGAGTATCAAGGTCCGAAGTGGGGAGCCCTGAATCCGCACACAGATATCGGAAGATAAACAGAAGGAGGAGGGAGCTGATGCGCTCAGGCACCAGGAAGTAGTAGCCATCTACACTGGGAAGCAGGCCAGACTCATGGACCGGCACCTGGGAGAGAGCAGACTGAGGCCCTGAGCCCCGGAACACACACGCAACCAGACTGAAAACCAGAGCTCCAGAGCGCTCATGGGAACTGGACTAAAACCAGGAGCTCGGGAGTGGGCGCTCGTTCAAACTGAAAACCGGCGCTCTGGAGCACACACGAACCACACTAAAACAGGGAGCTCGGGAGCGTGTGCGGGAACTGGGGGTGGCTGGTGGTGTTAGAAGCACAAAGGACAGAGACATAACGGCCCTGGAAGTGAGGGCTGGGACAGCGGCTGTGGGCGCACAACACAGGACGCTGCAGCATTGTTGGCAACACCGGCAGAAACAGAGTTAAAGTGGCCAAGGCAGCTCAGTGGAGAGTGGACTGCGAACTCTCTGTTCTGAGACAGAGGCTAGGATACGGCCACTGCTGTTCTGACTCTCAGAAGAGTTATAGAAAACCAGCAGGGAAAGCCGCCAGAGAACAAAAGCCCAGAAATACCACCTCATATTGTGCCCAACCCCATCCCCCTTGCAGGAGACGGAGTGACTCTACCCAAACAGGGTTGCCTGAGTATCAGTACAGCTGGCCCCTCCCCCAGAAGGCAGGCTGAAAAATTAAGAAGCCCACATTCCTAAGGTCCCTATAAAGCAAGTGCACACTGCCTGGGCCCTGGTCAATAATTTGGGCTCTGGGCATCCCCACAACCTCTCCTCATCACAATGACAAAGAGGAGAAATCCCCCCTAGGAAAGAAAAGATAATGAGTCTGTGGCATCTGTCACAGAACTGATGGATATGGATATAACCAAATTGTCAGAAATGGAGTTCAGAGTAACAATGGTCAAGATGATGTGTAGGCTTGAAAAAAATATTAACGAAAATATTAACGAGAACATAGAATCTCTAAGAGTGGAAACAAGAGCAAATCTGGAAGAAATTAAAAATGCTATAAATCAAATGCAGTCTAAACTGGATGCTCTGATGGCCAGGGTAAATGAGGCAGAAGAACGAATTAGTGAATTGGAGGATGGGATGGTAGAAGAGAAAGTTAAAACGAAACTTGGCTCAAAAAAATCCATGTCAAGAATCAAGGTTACGGGAGATTACTGACTCAATGAAACGTTCCAATGTCAGAATCATCAGCATCTCCAAGGGGGTGGAGAAAGAGAGAGGTCTAGAAGAGATATTTGAACAAATTGTAGCTGAGAACATCCCTAATCTGGCAAAGGAAACAAGCATTCGTGTCCAAGAGGCAGAGAGGACCCCTCCCAAGGTAAGTGACCACAGACCTATACCA
>NW_024423453.1:72327121-72331491 GCF_017311325.1 Ursus maritimus
TGGTCAAGATGATGTGTAGGCTTGAAAAAAATATTAACGAAAATATTAACGAGAATGTAGAATCTCTAAGGGCGGAAATGAGAGTGAATCTGGCAGAAATTAAAAATGCTATGAATCATATGCAGTCAAAACCAGATGCTCTGGCAGCCAGGGTAAATGAGGCAGAAGAACGAATTAGTGAATTGGAGGATGGGATGGTAGAAGAGAAAGTTAAAACGAAACTTGGCTCAAAAAAATCCATGTCAAGAATCAAGGTTACGGGAGATTACTGACTCAATGAAACGTTCCAATGTCAGAATCATCAGCATCTCCAAGGGGGTGGAGAAAGAGAGAGGTCTAGAAGAGATATTTGAACAAATTGTAGCTGAGAACATCCCTAATCTGGCAAAGGAAACAAGCATTCATGTCCAAGAGGCAGAGAGGACCCCTCCCAAGGTCAATGAGAACAGACCTACACCACATCACGTCATAGTGCATTTTGCAAATATTAGATCCAAGGATACAATCTTGAAAGTGGCCAGGGGGAAGAGAATCCTCACCTACAGAGGGAGTCACATCAGAATAATGTCAGACCTGTCTATAGAGACCTGGCAAGCCAGGAAAATTTGGCAAGGCATATTCAGAGCTCTAACTGAGAAGAACATGCAGCCAAGGATCCTTTATCCAGCAAGGCTGTCATTCAGAATTGATGGAAAGACAAGGACCTTCCAAGACCAGCAGAAACTGAAAGAATATGTGACCACCAAGCCAGCCCTACAAGAATATTAAGGGAGGGTTCTATAAAAGTAAAAAGGCCCCAAGAGTGATACAGAACAGAAATTTACAATCTATAGAGACAAAGACTTCACAGGCAACATGATATCATTAAAATCATATCTCTCAATAATCACTCCCAATGTGAATGGCCTAAATGCTCCCATAAAATACCACAGGGTTGCAGATTGGATAAAAAGACATGGCCCATCCATATGCTGTCTACAAGAGACTCATTTTGAACCTAAAGATACATCCAGACTGAAAGTAAAGGGATGGAGAACCATTTTTCATGTCAATGGACACCAAAAGAAAGTCGTGGTAGCAATTCTCATATCAGACAGATAGATTTTAAACTAAAGACTATAGCTAGAGATACAGAAGGACACTATATTATTCTTAAAGGATGTATCCAACAAGTGGATATGACAATTATAAATATCTATGCCCCCAACAGCGGAGCAGCTAGATACCCAAGCCAACTCTTAACCAGTATAAAGAAACATAGATAATAATACGTTAATGGTAGGGGACCTCAACACTCCACTCTCAGCAATAGACAGGTCACCTAAGCAGAAAATCAACAAAGAAACAAGAGCTTTGAATGACATACTGGACCAGATGGACCTCATAGATATATACAGAACACTACACCCCGGAACAACAGAATACTCATTCTTTTCGAATGCACATGGAACTTTCTCCAGAATAGACCATATACTGGGTCACAAAAGAGGTCTCAACTGATACCAAAAGATTGAGATTATTCCCTGCATATTCTCAGATCATAATGCTTTGAAACTGGAACTCAATCACAAGATAAAATTTGGAAGAAACTCAAACACTTGGAAACTAAGAACCATCCTGCTCAAAAATGATTGGGTAAACCAGGGAATTAAAAATGAAATTAAGGAATTTATGGAGACCAATGAGAATGAAAACACATCGGTCCAAAACCTATGGGACACTGCAAAGGCAATCCTAATGGGAAAATACATAGCCATCCAAGCCTCATTCAAAAGAATAGAAAAATCTAAAATGCAGTTTTTATATTCTCACCTCAAGAAGCTGGAGCTGGAACAGAAGAACAGGCCTAACCCATGCACAAGAAGGCAAGTAATCAAGTTTAGAGCAAAGGTCAATGAATTAGAAACCAGGAGCACAGTAGAGCAGATCAACAGAACTAGAAGCTGGTTCTTTGAAAGAATAAATAAGATTGATAAGCCACTGGCCAGACTTATTCAAAAGAATAGAGAAAGGACCCAAATTAATAAAATTATGAATGAAAGGGGAGAGATCACTACCGACAGCAATGAAATAGGAAGGATCATTAGAACCTTTTATGAATAGCTTTATGCCAATAAATTAAACAACCTGGAAGAAATGGATGCCTTCCTAGAAACTTATAAACTACCAAGACTGAAACAGGAAGAAATTGATTATTTAAACAGACCGATTAATTATGAAGAGATTGAAGCAGTGATCAAAAACCTCCCCAAAAACAAGATTCCAGGGCCTGACAGATTCCCCGGGGAATTCTACCAAACATTCAAAGAAGAAATAATACCTATTCACCTGAAACTGTTTAAAAAAATAGAAACATAAGGAAAACTACCAAACTCATTCTATGAGGGCAGCATTAACTTGATCCCCAAACCAGGCAAAGACCCCATTAAAAAGGAGAATTACAGACCAATATCCCTGATGAATGTGGACGCCAAAATTTTCAACAAGATCCTAGCTAATAGGATCCAACAGTACATTAAAAGGATTATCCATCATGACCAAGTGGGATTCATCCCTGGGATGCAAGGGTGGTTCAACTGATTGATTTGCAAATCGATCAGTGTGATAGATCATATCAACAAGAAAAGAGCCAAGAACCATATGATCCTCTCAATTGATGCAGAAAAAGCATCCTTTCCTGCTTAAAACCTTTCAGAGTGTAGGGATAGAGGGTACATTCCTCAATTTCATAAAATCCAGCTATGAAAAGCCTACAGCGAATATCATTCTCAATGGGGAAAAGCTAGAAAGGAACACGACAAGGATGCCCACTCTCACCACTATTATTCAACATAGTACTAGAAGTCCTTGCAACAGCTATCAGACAACAAAAAAGGATAAAAGGTATCCAAATCGGCAAAGAAGAAGTCAAACTGTCTCTCTTCACAGATGACATGATACTCTATATAGAAAACCCAAAAGACTCCACCCCCAAACTACTAGAACTTATAGAGCAATTCAGTAATGTGGCGAGATACAAAATCAATGCTCAGAAATCAGTTGCATTTCTATACATGTACAAGGAGACTGAAGAAAGAGAACTTAGGGAATCCATTCCATTTACAATAGCAACAAAAATCATATGTTACCTCAGAATTAACTTAACCAGAGACGTAAAGGATCTATATTCTAGAAACTACAAATCACTCTTGAAAGACATTGAAGAAGACACAAAAAGATGGAAAAATATTTCATGCTCATGGATCAGAAGAATAAACATAGTTACTATGCTACCCAGAGCAATCTACACTTTCAATGCCATCCCAATCAAAATACCAGTGACATTTTTCAAAGAACTGGAACAAGCAGCCCTTAAATTTGTGTGGAACCAGAAAAGGCCCTGAATGGCCAAGAAAGTGTTAAAAAGAAAGAACAAAGCGGGGGGCATCACGTTGCCAGATTTCAAGCTATACTACAAAGTGTGATCACAAAGACAGCATTGTACTGGCACAAAAACAGATACATAGACCAATGGAACAGAACAGAGAACCCAGAAATGGACCCTTGGCTCTTTGGGCAACTAATCTTTGATGAAGCAGGAAAAAACATCCACTGGAAAAAAGACAGTCTCTTCAATAAATGGTGCTGGGAAAATTGGACAGCTATATGCAAAAGAATGAAACTTGACCACTCTCTCACACCATACACAAACAGATGAAAGACCTTGATGTGAGACAGGAATCCATCAAAATCATAGAGGGGAACATAGGCTGCAACCTCTTTGACATCGGACACAGCAACTTTTTTTCATGACACATCTCCAAAGGCAAGAGAAACAAACAAAAAAAATGAACTTGTGGGACTTCATCAAGATAAAAAGCTTCTGCACGGCCAAGGAAAGAGTCAAAAAAATGAAGAGGCAGCCCACGGAATATTTGCAAATGACACTACAGATAAAAGACTTGTCTCCAAGATCTACAAAGAAATTCTCAGACTCAATACACGTGAAACAAATATCAAATTAAAAAATGAGCAGAAGATATGAACAGACACTTTTCCAATGATGACATACAAATGGCTAACAGACACATGAAAAAAATGTTCAAAATCATTAGCCGTCAGGGAAATTCAAATCAAAACCACACTGAGATACCACCTTACGCCAGTTAGAATGGCAAAAATAGACAAGGCAAGAAACAACAAATGTTGGAGAGGATGTGGAGAAAGGGGATCCCTCTTAACACTGTTGGTGGGAATGCAAGTTGGTACAGCCACTTTGGAAAACAGTGTGGAGGTCCCTTAAAAAGTTAAAAATAGAGTTACCCTATGATCCAGCAATTGCACTACTGGGTATTTACCCCCAAGATACAGACGTAGTGAAGAGAAGGGCC
>NW_024423453.1:72331501-72333982 GCF_017311325.1 Ursus maritimus
AAATAAGATTGATAAGCCACTGGCCAGACTTATTCAAAAGAATAGAGAAAGGACCCAAATTAATAAAATTATGAATGAAAGGGGAGAGATCACTACCGACAGCAATGAAATAGGAAGGATCATTAGAACCTTTTATGAATAGCTTTATGCCAATAAATTAAACAACCTGGAAGAAATGGATGCCTTCCTAGAAACTTATAAACTACCAAGACTGAAACAGGAAGAAATTGATTATTTAAACAGACCGATTAATTATGAAGAGATTGAAGCAGTGATCAAAAACCTCCCCAAAAACAAGATTCCAGGGCCTGACAGATTCCCCGGGGAATTCTACCAAACATTCAAAGAAGAAATAATACCTATTCACCTGAAACTGTTTAAAAAAATAGAAACATAAGGAAAACTACCAAACTCATTCTATGAGGGCAGCATTAACTTGATCCCCAAACCAGGCAAAGACCCCATTAAAAAGGAGAATTACAGACCAATATCCCTGATGAATGTGGACGCCAAAATTTTCAACAAGATCCTAGCTAATAGGATCCAACAGTACATTAAAAGGATTATCCATCATGACCAAGTGGGATTCATCCCTGGGATGCAAGGGTGGTTCAACTGATTGATTTGCAAATCGATCAGTGTGATAGATCATATCAACAAGAAAAGAGCCAAGAACCATATGATCCTCTCAATTGATGCAGAAAAAGCATCCTTTCCTGCTTAAAACCTTTCAGAGTGTAGGGATAGAGGGTACATTCCTCAATTTCATAAAATCCAGCTATGAAAAGCCTACAGCGAATATCATTCTCAATGGGGAAAAGCTAGAAAGGAACACGACAAGGATGCCCACTCTCACCACTATTATTCAACATAGTACTAGAAGTCCTTGCAACAGCTATCAGACAACAAAAAAGGATAAAAGGTATCCAAATCGGCAAAGAAGAAGTCAAACTGTCTCTCTTCACAGATGACATGATACTCTATATAGAAAACCCAAAAGACTCCACCCCCAAACTACTAGAACTTATAGAGCAATTCAGTAATGTGGCGAGATACAAAATCAATGCTCAGAAATCAGTTGCATTTCTATACATGTACAAGGAGACTGAAGAAAGAGAACTTAGGGAATCCATTCCATTTACAATAGCAACAAAAATCATATGTTACCTCAGAATTAACTTAACCAGAGACGTAAAGGATCTATATTCTAGAAACTACAAATCACTCTTGAAAGACATTGAAGAAGACACAAAAAGATGGAAAAATATTTCATGCTCATGGATCAGAAGAATAAACATAGTTACTATGCTACCCAGAGCAATCTACACTTTCAATGCCATCCCAATCAAAATACCAGTGACATTTTTCAAAGAACTGGAACAAGCAGCCCTTAAATTTGTGTGGAACCAGAAAAGGCCCTGAATGGCCAAGAAAGTGTTAAAAAGAAAGAACAAAGCGGGGGGCATCACGTTGCCAGATTTCAAGCTATACTACAAAGTGTGATCACAAAGACAGCATTGTACTGGCACAAAAACAGATACATAGACCAATGGAACAGAACAGAGAACCCAGAAATGGACCCTTGGCTCTTTGGGCAACTAATCTTTGATGAAGCAGGAAAAAACATCCACTGGAAAAAAGACAGTCTCTTCAATAAATGGTGCTGGGAAAATTGGACAGCTATATGCAAAAGAATGAAACTTGACCACTCTCTCACACCATACACAAACAGATGAAAGACCTTGATGTGAGACAGGAATCCATCAAAATCATAGAGGGGAACATAGGCTGCAACCTCTTTGACATCGGACACAGCAACTTTTTTTCATGACACATCTCCAAAGGCAAGAGAAACAAACAAAAAAAATGAACTTGTGGGACTTCATCAAGATAAAAAGCTTCTGCACGGCCAAGGAAAGAGTCAAAAAAATGAAGAGGCAGCCCACGGAATATTTGCAAATGACACTACAGATAAAAGACTTGTCTCCAAGATCTACAAAGAAATTCTCAGACTCAATACACGTGAAACAAATATCAAATTAAAAAAT
Source organism: Ursus maritimus (assembly GCF_017311325.1). Lineage (NCBI taxonomy): Eukaryota > Metazoa > Chordata > Mammalia > Carnivora > Ursidae > Ursus > Ursus maritimus. The sequence continues at coordinate 72,333,550 of NW_024423453.1, forward strand.
GAGCAGAAGATATGAACAGACACTTTTCCAATGATGACATACAAATGGCTAACAGACACATGAAAAAAATGTTCAAAATCATTAGCCGTCAGGGAAATTCAAATCAAAACCACACTGAGATACCACCTTACGCCAGTTAGAATGGCAAAAATAGACAAGGCAAGAAACAACAAATGTTGGAGAGGATGTGGAGAAAGGGGATCCCTCTTAACACTGTTGGTGGGAATGCAAGTTGGTACAGCCACTTTGGAAAACAGTGTGGAGGTCCCTTAAAAAGTTAAAAATAGAGTTACCCTATGATCCAGCAATTGCACTACTGGGTATTTACCCCCAAGATACAGACGTAGTGAAGAGAAGGGCCATATGCACCCCAATGTTCATAGCAGCATTGTCCACAATAGCTAAATTGTGGAAGGAGCCGAGATGCCCTTCG
>NW_024423453.1:72333992-72371266 GCF_017311325.1 Ursus maritimus
GATTATCCATCATGACCAAGTGGGATTCATCCCTGGGATGCAAGGGTGGTTCAACTGATTGATTTGCAAATCGATCAGTGTGATAGATCATATCAACAAGAAAAGAGCCAAGAACCATATGATCCTCTCAATTGATGCAGAAAAAGCATCCTTTCCTGCTTAAAACCTTTCAGAGTGTAGGGATAGAGGGTACATTCCTCAATTTCATAAAATCCAGCTATGAAAAGCCTACAGCGAATATCATTCTCAATGGGGAAAAGCTAGAAAGGAACACGACAAGGATGCCCACTCTCACCACTATTATTCAACATAGTACTAGAAGTCCTTGCAACAGCTATCAGACAACAAAAAAGGATAAAAGGTATCCAAATCGGCAAAGAAGAAGTCAAACTGTCTCTCTTCACAGATGACATGATACTCTATATAGAAAACCCAAAAGACTCCACCCCCAAACTACTAGAACTTATAGAGCAATTCAGTAATGTGGCGAGATACAAAATCAATGCTCAGAAATCAGTTGCATTTCTATACATGTACAAGGAGACTGAAGAAAGAGAACTTAGGGAATCCATTCCATTTACAATAGCAACAAAAATCATATGTTACCTCAGAATTAACTTAACCAGAGACGTAAAGGATCTATATTCTAGAAACTACAAATCACTCTTGAAAGACATTGAAGAAGACACAAAAAGATGGAAAAATATTTCATGCTCATGGATCAGAAGAATAAACATAGTTACTATGCTACCCAGAGCAATCTACACTTTCAATGCCATCCCAATCAAAATACCAGTGACATTTTTCAAAGAACTGGAACAAGCAGCCCTTAAATTTGTGTGGAACCAGAAAAGGCCCTGAATGGCCAAGAAAGTGTTAAAAAGAAAGAACAAAGCGGGGGGCATCACGTTGCCAGATTTCAAGCTATACTACAAAGTGTGATCACAAAGACAGCATTGTACTGGCACAAAAACAGATACATAGACCAATGGAACAGAACAGAGAACCCAGAAATGGACCCTTGGCTCTTTGGGCAACTAATCTTTGATGAAGCAGGAAAAAACATCCACTGGAAAAAAGACAGTCTCTTCAATAAATGGTGCTGGGAAAATTGGACAGCTATATGCAAAAGAATGAAACTTGACCACTCTCTCACACCATACACAAACAGATGAAAGACCTTGATGTGAGACAGGAATCCATCAAAATCATAGAGGGGAACATAGGCTGCAACCTCTTTTGACATCGGACACAGCAACTTTTTTTCATGACACATCTCCAAAGGCAAGAGAAACAAACAAAAAAAATGAACTTGTGGGACTTCATCAAGATAAAAAGCTTCTGCACGGCCAAGGAAAGAGTCAAAAAAATGAAGAGGCAGCCCACGGAATATTTGCAAATGACACTACAGATAAAAGACTTGTCTCCAAGATCTACAAAGAAATTCTCAGACTCAATACACGTGAAACAAATATCAAATTAAAAAATGAGCAGAAGATATGAACAGACACTTTTCCAATGATGACATACAAATGGCTAACAGACACATGAAAAAAATGTTCAAAATCATTAGCCGTCAGGGAAATTCAAATCAAAACCACACTGAGATACCACCTTACGCCAGTTAGAATGGCAAAAATAGACAAGGCAAGAAACAACAAATGTTGGAGAGGATGTGGAGAAAGGGGATCCCTCTTAACACTGTTGGTGGGAATGCAAGTTGGTACAGCCACTTTGGAAAACAGTGTGGAGGTCCCTTAAAAAGTTAAAAATAGAGTTACCCTATGATCCAGCAATTGCACTACTGGGTATTTACCCCCAAGATACAGACGTAGTGAAGAGAAGGGCCATATGCACCCCAATGTTCATAGCAGCATTGTCCACAATAGCTAAATTGTGGAAGGAGCCGAGATGCCCTTCGACAGATGAATATATATATACAATGGAATATTACTCGGCCATCAGAAAGAACGATTACTCAACATTTGCAGCAACATGGATGGGACTGGAGGAGATAATGCTAAGTGAAATAAGTCAAGCAGAGAAAGACAGTTATCATATGATTTCACTCATCTATGGAACATAAGAAGTAGGAAGATCGGTAGGAGAAGGAAGTGAAGAATGACAGAGGGGTAATCAGAAGTGGGAATGAACCATGGGAGACTATGGACTCTGGGAAACAAACTGAGGGCTTCAGAGGGGAGGAGGGTGGAGGACTGGGATAGGCAGGTGATGGGTATTAAGGAGGGCACGTATTGCATGGTGCACTGGGTGTTATATGCAAGTAATCAATCATGGAACTTTACACCAAAAACTAAAGATATACTGTATGGTGACTAACATAACAAAATAAAAATTATTATAAGGAAAAAATAAAGAAATAAAAGCAACATTTGAAAATAAAATAAATGAATAAATAGGGGCGCCTGGGTGGCACAGCGGTTAAAGCGTCTGCCTTCGGCTCAGGGCGTGATCCCGGCGTTCCGGGATCGAGTCCCACATCAGGCTCCTCTGCTATGAGCCTGCTTCTTCCTCTCCCACTCCCCTGCTGTGTTCCCTCTCTCGCTGGCTGTCTCTATCTCTGTCGAATAAATAAATAAAATCTTTCAAAAAAAAAAATAAATGAATAAATAAATAAATAAATAAATAAAGTTTAGCAGAAAGATGTTATAAATTATCTCAATGGCCTCAAAATTTACCAGATTCACATGTATTCAACTAATAACCTCTTTCTCTCTGTTCTCATGAGGCTTAGTATATTTCTAAACTTCAGCATGCACCATAGTATACTATAGTTATTGGAGGGACCATTCTTCTAACATACTGTGAGAACTTTCAGAGGAAGAACCCAGATTATATTCATCTCTATATTCCAAGGTCCTGGATGAATGAATGTGGTTTCAATGTCTAGGTCCCAGGAGGTATAATAGGTGATCAATTCCCTCAAACTATCTCCAAATGGCAAGCATCAAGCTGACTGAAAAGGCTATTTAAATACATGTGTGTGAAAAGCTTATATATTTTTTGTTAAGAACACTAATACATTTTTGGATAAAGGAACACTGTATTTTATAGACTTATTGTTTTATAATTTCTTCACACCAAAAAGCATATGTTTTATAATGTTTAAGTTTCTTAAAAGAAAGAAAGAACAATCCCAAGAGATTCTGCTCTGCTCGTTGTTCTAACAACAAACAGGTTTTAAGCTTGCTTGTAAAGGTTCCTAGCCTTTTTACCCATGCTTTTGTGAGAATGTATAAACAGGATTGTTAGTGTTCTCCAGAGAACAGAACCAGTAGGACATATATAGATAGATGTAAGAATATAGGAATAGGCTCACATGATTATGGAGGCCTAGAAGTCCACGGTCTGCCATCTTGTTCTATTCTGATCCTCGACAGATTAGATGAGGCCCACCCACATTGGTGAGGGCAACTTTCTTTACTCAGTCTATTGATTCAAAGGCTAATATCTTTCAGAGATACCCTCACAGACATACCCAGAGATAATGCTTAACCAGTTACCTGAGCATCCCTTCCTTAGCTCAGTCATGTTTACACATAAAATGAACCATCACAAGGTCTTAAGTTCTTTCAGGTTGAAGTTTACATGCAACCTGCACTAGGAGAGAGTGTGCAGATCCCTGATGCCAAAAGACAGGACCAGGCTTGCAGCTCCTCTCTCTGTCTCCCCTCAGGAAAGGCTGCTCCCTTCTCTTCTTGTGTTATGACACTCCTGGTGGTCAGCATGTCAGCAATCCATTAATCAGAAAATGAAAGCAAGAATTAAAATTCCACTGATCAAAACACATGTATTTCATATTTATATGTGTGTTTTGAAAAATTCTGGAAACATATACATCATGGATGAATCTGGTTATAGGGAAATTTCATTGGAAATATGTCTCTAATTGGATTTCTTTTTACAGCATGTATGTATACTTTAATAATTCAATACTAATAGTAATAATAAAGATATTTCATTTAGGAAAAATATATGGGGATAAGAGAACTGGAGGAAGAGTAAGTCTTGTACCCAGGGCTCCCCTATCTGGTGTTTACTAGGAGTCACTGGAGAAAGACTAATCAGTAGAGTCAGCCTGACCTCTTACCCTGTCCCCATTCACATTGCTGTGGTGATGGCAGTCACCGAGGGAGGCCCAAGGCACTAAGTCTCTTGAGATTTGTGTCAGACAGCTGGGTGTAGTCCTGGAATGTTAGAGCCACGAGGGGCTCTGAGAGCCATCAGTCTAACCCTATGCTTTAGAAGTGAGCCAGCTGAGGCCCAGCTGCTCAGGATCACACACAACCCAGTAGCAAAGCCAGAAATAGAAACCCTGGCCTACTGGTATACAATCCTGTTCTTTTTCACCCAACAAAATTGTCACTCCCATTTGTAGCTGCTGACATTCATAATTGTAAGTGTGATCACTAAACCTCCCTCCCCAAGCCCTTCTTCAAAAAGACGAAGGGAAGAGGAAGGAGAAGGAGAGGAAAGGAAACAAAAGGGAAGCAAAGAAAAAGGGGAAAGAAAGTGGGAACAGGCTCATCTTATCGCTTCGGTGAAGCAGGCAAGAAGAGAGTCCCTGTCTACATCCCATCTGCTCCTTTGATTCCCAGATGCAAGCAGCCTTTTGTGACACCATTTCCCCTTCAGGTGGCCTCTAGTTAAGATGAATATCAAAGGCAGGGAAAGACAGAATATGATTGTCTGTATGAGATGGCCAAAGTGAGAGGCTCCCAGGGCAGCAGAGATAAGCCAGAACCCCAGGGGACTCTTCCTGGGATGAATGGCACAGGGAGAGGGCACTTCTTGTTTGAACTGTGCTCACTTTGAAGGAAAATAACTCTGCCTTCTCTTCCCCACTGTAAGCAACTCAGAAGGAGGATGGGATGTCTCCTTCACTACATGTGGAGGCAAACGCTTAGTGCCCAAGCACACATTAATTTTTGCTGTCTGCCGCCTTTGTGTTTTGGAACAAGTCAGACTCCTTTGTGTAATTGCTTGATGAAACTTTCCCATCCATTCTGTCAACAGAAATTATACAGTTAAATAATGAATGCCACCCCCACCCCACCACTACACCAAGGAGAAAGCATCTGACTAACTCTGAGGATGTGGGCTTCCAGAAATGTATCCAAGTCCCTGCTCTCCTGACTACCCTCCTGACCCAGCCCAATCCCCAGACCCTATCATTCGCTTTCTACCTTCCCAGGATGGTTGCTAGGAGACAGAGATAAAGCTGGACCAGTCTTTGCCACTTTGGGGAGTGGGAGAATGGGGCAGGCAGGTCCAAGAAACAGAATACATGGCCTTGAGGTTACAGATGTTATCAGGGTCTCGGAAGGGGACTTCTCTGTGATGAGGCCCTTGCAGCACAGAGAAGGGTGCCTCTCACTCTCAACAAGGAGTCTCTCACTCATTCAGTGATGGTGTTTCTCAGAGTGTTTGTCTAAAGTAGCAGAACACACACACACACACACCCCTTTTCTTCATGTTAATTAAGTCAAAGCACATTTACATGCTGTCACGACAAGGAGGGTATGATCTGAATGTTTGTATCTCCTAAGATTCATACATTGAAATCCTAACCCCCAAAGATGATGGTATTAGGAGTTAGGGCCTTTGGGAGGTGGTTAAGTCACCTAGTCACTAATGGGATTAGTGCCCTAATAAGAGAGCCCACAGAGCTCCCTAACCCCTTCCACCATGTGAGAACACACCAAGATGGTGTCAGCTGCAAACCAGGAAGAAGGCCCCTCACCTGACCGTGCTGGCACCTTGATTTTGGCCTTCTGACCTCCATAATGTGAGAAATAAATTTCTTCTGTTCTTAGCCTCCCAAGCTATGGTGCTTTGCTAGGGCAGCCCAAATGGATGAAGGCAGTATATCAGTCAGCCTGAACTGCCAGATGGAGTAGCTTAAACAACACTTTTGTCACAGTTAGGGAAGGTAGGAGTTCAAAATCAAGGTGTCGAGTGAAGCCTCTCCCCTTGGTTGGCAATGGCCGCCTTCTGTCTGTATCTTCACGTTGCCTTTCCTCCTTGTGTGAGTATGGAAAGACATATCTTCCATTCTTCCTCTTCTTATAAGACTACTAATCCTATCAGGGTAGAGCTCCACTCTTATAATGTCATTTAACCTTAATTATCTCCTAAAATCCCTTTCTCCAAATACACCCACCTTGAAAGTTGGGGCTTTTGCTGTAAGAATTTTGGGAGGACACAATTCAGTCTATAACAGATGGAAAGATACCTACATTGATCCTCTGGCCAAGTGAAGAGTCAATTTTTTATATGAGTATTATGGCCATCTGTTCTACATCTTAAAATTTGTGGCATTAGGACTTTTTAAAACTGGGGCATAAACACAGCTTTATTTTAATCATACACCTGGGAAATACAAATTAGGAAGAAGCCATCATTCTCCATGTGTTCTGGAACCACCCTCTCCATTTTACAGAAGGGAAGACTGAGGTACAAGAGTGAAGGAGGTGATTCCTTCTACCTTGCCAGTGTCCTCCAGCCATAGTCAGTATGGCCAGGGAAGTGTCCCCATCATACCATGGGGCCCATGCGGGACAGATGAACTTGATCCATTTATTTACTGGGGGCCTGACACAGTGCCCCCCCACACACACACAGGGGCCCCTCACCAAGCCCCTATGGTGTGGAGAAAAGACATAATAATCTACACCCCCACCACATACTTTAATGTGCACCGAATTTTTCTCCTCTCCTCAGCATTGAAGCCAAGCTCTTGGCAATGTTGAAACAGCCAGCATTTCCCACATGATGTAACCTTCCTTCTTGTCCGTAAAGCCCTCCACAAGTCTCCCTCTGTTCAGCTGGCAGGAAATACAGACAGAGCAGTGGGAGGGCTCTTGGGGCAGCCATTTCTACCTAAGCCCAGAGGTCATTTCCCAGGACCCCTCATAACCTGCTCCTGCTTGATCTGCCACTTTCCAGCTGTCTGACCTTGGGCACAATACCTGACTTCTCTGAATCTCAGCTTTCTCATCTGTAAAATAGATAATAAAGCTTCCCTCACAGCATTGTGATGAGGATGAAGCAAAGTGATGTATATAAGGGATGTGCACGGTGTCAAGCAGCAAAGAATCTTCCCTAAATAATCTTCCCCCTACACAAAGGAAAGCCTATCAATTGAGTTGGAAGTAGATTACAGAATATTTGCACTTAAAAATGTAACATAAAGCAGAGAAGTTAAATTGTAGATTGTAGGGGCTGGAGAAACCTGTGAGGTCATCTAACCAGCCATTCAGTGCACAAGAACAGGGATGAGGAAATTGCCTACAGAAGTAACATAGTTTTTGCTCAAGGTCACACAGCTGGCTGAGAGCAGAGCTGGTCTCCCATTTGGGCAAGTAGGCTGGGGCCCCTCCACAGTCCTACTTTCAGCCCAAAGAGAGAGATTATGAAGGCTTTGAGACTGAGCCAGCTATTATTTCAGGTGTGGCAGCAATTTCTAAGGCAGGACTATAGTGTTTCTAAATTCCTAACAGATATTAATCTTCTAGATTTGGAAGCAAGAAATCAGAATTCCCAAAATCGTATTATTTTTAAAATACTTCCAACATTCTTCATACTCTTTATTCTTATGAATATATTTCTAAGAAAGCCATTTAGTAAACAAGAAAAATTCCTTTTAGCAATATTTACAAAGACCTACAGCTTATAGTGAATACTCAAACTCCAGAAAGCACCGGAGAACATTTTTAGGTGGTATTCAAATAAGACAGCATCCTGGTCTCCCAGCCAGATTAATAGCATTACATAGAATTGTATGTCAAATTGCCAATTTAAGGACTTATTTTATTTCCCAAACTTGTTATTTCTTAGGACATGACTGAAAGTATCTGTACACAGTATACTATACATATATACTTAGTAATACGTACTTCATTTGCATGAGCGAGTCACCCTTAGCAGCAGACAGGGCCATAAGCACACCTTTAACTTGGCAATGACTACAAACAAGGTGGCCTGATCAGATTGTGACCCTATCCCTCTTGCCTTCTTCTGTCCCAGATACCAAGCTATCCTCCTTAACCCTTAATTTCACACCTTAGCATTTCCTGCTCATGCTTTTACTGGATCTTAGTGGACTCCATCAGAGCTGAAAGATATGTATGTGGATTATAAGCTTTAATTCTCCCAGGAGACTTTTAAGACTGTCTCCCATTTTCATGATTCTCAACTGATTTTTCTCAGGATTCAGGATTCAAAAAAACCCCACAAATCTCCATGAGAACCACCAAGAAGGATTTCCCACATGAAAACATGAGGCAGGCATGTGACCTCCTTCCTGACCCACGGCCTATGCTCTGTGAGGGCCTCTGGTTGGACACGGGTGACACAGACGTCACACATGGGACACGAAGGCAGCAACATAATTTAGGTGTTCATCCATCCAACCAAGCAGTATGCTGGACCACGAATCCTCCTGGGGCCTGGCACCCTAAATGAGCTCCCTGTAGCTGCCATTACCACAGGTGGGGTGGCTTCAACTGCAGAAACACATTCTGTCACAGTTACGGAGACTAGAAATCTGAGGTCAAGGTGTTGGCAGGGCACACACCCAGGAAGACTCCAGGGGAGAACCTCTGCTACAGTCAGTCTCCTAGAGAGAGAACCCAGCTCCACCCCGCCCTAGCTTCCTGGCTCCCAGCAGGTCCTGGCACTGGCCGGCCTGCACGTACATCACTCTGGTCACCGCCGCCATCTTCACACGTCCCTCCTCCTGCTGTGTGCCCCTGTCTCCAAATCTCTGACTCCTTAGAAGGAACAGTCATTGCATTTAAGGCCCACCCTCTTTCAGTGTGACCTCATCTTAATCAACTACAACTGAAAGACTCTATCTGAATAAGGCCACATTCACAGGTACCAGGAGTTAGGACTGTTGGAAACACAACTCAACCCACAACCAGCTCCAGTAGTAACCAAGTCAAACATCGTTCTGGCTAGTCCAGAGTTTACTAAGTAAAAGGGCAAGTACTTCCAGTGTAATGAGCATCACCTACATGGACTACAAGTAGAGTAAGAGGAGAAGCAGCTCACTCAGCATGGTAATCAGGGAAGGTTTCCTGGAGGGAGAGACGTCTATATAGCATAAGCAGGATTTGGCCTCTGGAGGGTGCTAGAGGAAAATGCAGCAATGAATTAAACCCTGGGGTTAAAAGAACAAGGTCTTCGTCTTTGCCCAAGCTGTTCCATTTGCTAGAAAGCAGGTCTCCAAGACCTTAAGCATGGCTGCCTCCTTCTAGGCCTCAGGCCTCAGCTTAAATGTCATGTCATTGGAAAGACATTCCCTTGCCAGCCTTTATCCACTCTTCTCTATTCATCACCCTAATTGTTCCCTACAAGGCTTTATCACAACCTGCTTTAGGTACTTATTTGCTCACTTATCATCGTCCTTCAAAACCAGAAGTCTGTTCCCTGAGTACAGGGATCCACCACCTTTTTCACAGATACACATGTAGCCCTTAACACAGAGCCTGGCATATCATACACGATAAAAATGAATGAATAAATGATTGAGTACATGAATAAACAAACCTGAATGTAGGTTCAATGTGGCTAGACTGCAGATTTCAAGGCAGGAGGTGGCAAGACAGAAAGCTGAGTGAACTGTGAGCCAGAGTATTCAAGGCCCTGTGGCAGGTGGAGGAAGTAAGACTTGTTCTAAGTGCAGTGGAGAGCAGGAGTGGGTAAGGTGGGGTGGGGTGGGGAGTTCCTTTAAACAAGTGAGTACATGGAGGAATGTGCTTGACATCTAGCAATGGGCACAGATCCTGCATTCTCAGTGGGAACAGATTTTGAAGGAGCTAGAGATTTGCACTTAGTAAGTGCACTGCACAAAGTAAATACTGGTCAGTTGAATGAGTGAGTATATGAAAAAGTCTCATATACAAAGCCATTCACTTCCAGTTGAATACCAGGAGTCAGGAGGGGTCATAGAATTCCTGCTTTCCTAATAACTAGGTACCACTGAAGTTTTCTCCTCCTCCGAATTTTAGGAGGCTAATATTTCCTTCTTTTTCTTCTTCCACCCTCTTAGACCAAGGAAAAGGAGGCTTGTGCCCTGTTGGAAGAAGACAACCATATCTAATGGCCAGAAGCCAAAAGAAGCAGGAGCCTGCAGGGGGGAGCCAACACCTCACTGCTTCGATCAGCTCTGAGCTGGCTTTGCAGGTGTGCTCCTGCTGCCAAGTTGCAGTACGTCCTGCTGCGAGAGCCCCGGCAGCAGCTCTGCTCTGAGGGAAAAGCTGGAGCAGACTCTTCTGAAGGCCCAGTGCCTCACCAGGTTCAGAAGCCGCCAGCAGCGCCCTCCCACACCCCCCACAGGGACTGGAAGGTCATCAGACAGCTGCAAACTACAGATCTCCCTTCGCATCTTCACAGCATAGGATTTTCAGGCCCCTGGGTGTTTCCCTTCTTACTGTGAGCAGGAACTGAAAAAGACGAGGCTTGGTCTGGTTTTATTTTATTTTACTTTTTTCAACACCAGGCTATTGCCACTATCTATTGCTGCTTTTACTGTTATCACTGCTCACTGCAAAGACTGAATTCGCTGGGTGAGACCAGAGAACCTCTGGGATCCTAAACAAATCAAGGGTATCAAGTGTATTTTGGTTCATTTCCTATTGAGATGTGGAAGATACCATTCAATCACCAAGCATATTAAATCCCTCCATGTGCCCTGTTCCAGAAGGCTTACAGAAGATGGTGATGGTGTGGGCAAACCACCCCTTTCATCTACCAATAGAGGCATAAGTTGGTGCAACCTCTATGTAAAGTAACTTGACAGGACTTATCAAAATAACAAAAACATGAACCTTTTGACATGGCTTTTCCATATCTAGGAATTCATCCTACAGATGTACTCACACACGTGGAATGACAAACGTATCACATTTTTCTTTGCAGCATGGTTCAAAGAACACAGGCTTGGAAATAGCTGAGATGTCCATCTATAGGGGACTGATTAACATAAACAATGCTGTGTTCTGACAATGGAATACAAAATAGCTATAAAAAGAACAGATACACCCTCTATGTAATTCATGTGGAAAGATCTCCAAGCATATTATCTATTGTTGCACAACGAATTTGTTGGCTTAAAGCAACATTTACTATCACATAGTTTCCATGGGCAGGAATTTGGGAACAGTTCAGCTGGGTGGTTCTGGCTCAGGGTCTCCAATGAGGCTGGAAGCAAGTTATCGGCTGGGGCTGGGGTTGGGGTCATCTCAAGACCTGAGTAGGGAAGATGGAGAATCTGGTCCTGGGTATCCTGTCGCTGTTGGCAATGTCCACACTCACACAGTTGTGGGCCAGCCTCCGTCGTTCCCCTCACAGGCCTCTCCTAGTTTGCTTGACTGTTCCCAGGACATGACAGCTGGCTTCCCCAGATAAATGCTTCAAGAGAGAGAGCTCCCAAAACAGAAGGGGCAGTTTGTTTATAACCTCATCTCAGTAGTGACACCCCATCACTTCTGCTGACTTTCTATGCAGTAGAAACAAGCTACCCAATATAGCCCATAGTCAAGAGGAGGAGAGTGCCCCTCTTGAGGAGACATGTATCAAAGAATCCGTGGACATAGCTTTAAAATCACCACACCAAGATAGATTTCTAAGCAAAAAAAAAAAAAAAAGAAAGAAAAAAGAAAGGAAGAAAGGAAGAAAGGAAGAAAGAAAGAAAGAAAGAAAGAAAGAAAGAAAGAAAAGAAAGAAAGAAATGCAAAGTACAGAGCAGTTTGTATGACCAGCTACTACATATGTAACAAGAGGGAAAAGAATAATTATATATATTTGCTTGGAAAAGCATAAAATATTTCCGGAAGGATACACAATAAACTGTTAACGTTGGTTGCCTCTAGGGAGAAAAATCTGGTAATCTAAAAGTGGTGATGGGAGGAAAGAAGCTTCATAATAGGTATCCTCGCCTACCTTTTGAATTTAACACCATGGGAAAGTACTTGTTTTTAAAGAAGAGAGATCACAATCATTCAATTATTCCATTAATATTTGCTGAGTGTCATGGAGCAAGACCCCAGGAAGTGTTCACACCCTTAAGGAATTCGCAGTCTCACTCAATAAATGAAATTCCAGCAGAGTTGAAACCTTTGGGAAACAATTTCTTCCCAAATAAGTTGAAGGTCACGTGTACTTCGTAGATAGAAGACCCCATGCAGGTGCTGTTGGAAGACTCTGGAGGTGAGAAGTGCTTCTGTGGGACTCCAGTGGAAAATGCAGGATAAGCAGAGAGAAAGTAGGGCAGGCCAATTGTGGGGGCGTGGAGGGACATGAAGAAGGGAAAAAAATGGGTCTGTGAGAGTAGAAAAGAAGGAGGGGCTCTGGGAAGACTGGCCAATATAGCTGGAGGTTTGTATTACTTGTGTATTACTTTTTCCTAACTCCTTAGTGCTGTCCCTGACTCGTCTGGCCTTGAAGAGAAGCCTGTGGTTCTACCTGAGTCACCACATGAAAAGGAATATGATGTAAAAATTGGGCCTCTGCGTGCTCCTGAACTAGAGAAATCATTCTGATTGCTAGAAATAGATATCCATTCACTTCAGATCAAATCAAAAGGAGATTTCCTGAAGGGTTCAAGGAATCTCATAGAATGCAAGTAGAGCTGAGCCCAGTGACGTGAACTTGGAACTGGAGAGTTGCAATTCAAGATCTCTCTCTCCACTCTCCTCTTGGGCTGCAAGCTCTTTTGGGCCTGCCTCTCTATATACATCTGTGTCATGTCTCCCTTGCTGCCCATCTCTACTTGATTTGTTATAGTTTCTGCTCCCCTCTTGTTTTGGGTTGAATTGTTCCCCACCCCATCCATATGTTGAAGTCCTAATATCCAGTACCTCAGAATGTGACCTGATTTGAAGGTAGGATCACTACAGGCTTAACCAGTTAAGATGAGGGTATTATGGTAGGCCCTAATCCTCTATAACTGTGTCATTATAAAAGGGGAAAATTTGGACACAGGCACACAGGGAGAATGTCATGTGAAGATGAAGCCAGAGATTGGAGTGCTGAACAGAAGCCAAAGATTACCAACAAATCACCAGAAACTAGAAGAGAAGCATGGAACATATTCTCCCTCACAGCCCTTAGGAGGAACCAATCCTGCTGACACTTTGATTTTGGACTTCCAGGCTCCAGAACTATGAGAAATAAATTTATATTAAGCAACCTTTGTTATGACAGCCCTAGCAAACTAATCTCCCCTCATATTAACTTGCTCCTGGCTTTGGTTTCCATGGCAGAACTGCTCCCCCTAGAGTAGAGCGTAGACTGACCATGGGCCCTGAGTCTGTTAACCCACATTCCCACAAGAGAATCTGATGACCCAAGGTCACCTGTTTATGGACGAGCCACCGCTGAGCCTGGTCTCGTCAGCTGTGAGGGGAATGGATTACATCCTCTGCTATAAACTGGTTACTAGGTTCCTGCCCACTACAGAGAATGTGGGGGGTAAGACAGTTCCCAGAGAAAGGATGGAGGGTCCAAAAAGAGATCCCCATGTGCAGTATTCTTTTCCACTTAACATATCCCCAGAACCCCAGTTCTCAGCCTAAACAGGAGAATAACCAGGAGGAAAGAGAATACTTAGGGAAGCCCTCACTGCTCAACTCTCTTACCCATGAAATTTTAAAAACCTGTAATGTTAGCTGCTGGTAATATAAAGTTAAAGAAGATACTACTTTTCCAAAGGAGTTCACAACCAAGAGATGGAGACAGACAATAAAAATAAACATTTGTTTTACTGGATGCTTACTGTGCCTGAAGTGCTTTGCAGGCATGACACAATTTGATCCCCTTAGCAGCCCGTTGGGGTGGACCTCTCTATCCCTCTTTTACGGGTGAGGAAGCTGAGTCTCACAGAGATGAGAGGCCACACAGCTGGTAGGTGGTAGATCTTGGATATGAACCTGGTCCGGCTGGTTCCCTACACCCTGCTGTCTTGCATTCAGACAAGTAAACGTGACTGTACTGAAAAGTCAGAACAAATCCCATGTAGAGCTATGGCTGCAAGTGCCATGACAAACAGGGATGGAAGGGCTGAATGAGTGTGGACTAATGCATGTGGAACTGCTGAGGGTGTACCAGGGTGCAGAAGGCGCATCCGGGGAACACCTTTTTGGCATCAGTGTAAGGTAAGAGGCAAAGTGTGCTCTTGTGGAGAAGGCTGGACAGGAAGTGAAGGGTCAGGTGAAGAGGTCAACAGTCTTGAACATCCTGGTGAGGAGCATGGAATGAGAATATTAGGGACCACAGACTTTTTTTCAGCACAATAGCATGATCTGAGCATATTTTAAGAGGATGCCTCTGGCATCCCTGTGAAGATGAAACATGGAACGTTAGAGGTGGGGCATGGGAGAGTATGGTGGAGAGTTGAAGCAGAAGGAACTGAATCAAGGGCATGACAAGGGGCTTAAAGACAAGAGACTCTGGGGAGGTACAGTAGAGAGGATGTTGTAAGAACCAGGCGGAGAGAGGAATCCAAACACCTGGGGTCTCCACTGCATTTCTCCTGTAGATAGCTCTAAAATGTGCCTCAAACCCAAAATTCCCACTTCTAAGGTTTTTCTTTCCACTCAGTCCCCCAGTTTGGCCTGCACTTACACATACATACGCTGCTCTGACCTATTGTCACACCTAGTGCCTTTATTTTACTGGAATGATCTCTTTGACAAGAGAAGGTAATCAGAATATCTTTTTCAGGAAGGCAAGAACTGTTTATATTCTTGACCTGATTCCAAACACCCAGCAAATCCCTGGGGAGCAATTAATTAAATGGTTATCTGTGTGTCTGGCTTAGAGATTTCTCCCACCCTCTCTCTTCATCTTTGTCTCCGTCCTCCCCTAATCTTCCCTCTCCCCATTCCCCCACATTGTACCTACTGGTTAAGAAGCTAAATTTCATTTCCCTTGGTGGTGGAACATTGCTTTGTTTTTTAAAGACACTCACAATCTAAGAGCTTTATTTTTTTTCCCTTTGTAACCGTGTTGTTGCTATATTTAGTAATTTTATTAAGGAGATAATTTACATAAATTCCATACCAGAGCCCTGCTGAGTAGCAAACTAACTAATTCTATTCTTCTTATTAGGGAAAACAGACAAACCAAATGAGATTTAAAGACTAGACGGATGAATTTGCGTCTGAGCTAAAGTCAGGCCTGGGACCTCAGGACATGTGCCTGGGGATCTGAGCAACAGAACACTGTGTTCCATCCACCAGCAACAGTTGAAAAAAGGGGTATGGGGGAATATATTTCAATAAAGTGATGCAGCATCAAGAATTCACTTGGGGAACAGTCGGACTCTTTTTTGGAAGAGCATCCACAGATCTAAAATGGAGACGTCCCTCTTCCATGTCCCCTTGAGCAGGTTGCAACCACAATTCCTCAGTGCAAATGGAGAGAGAGGGACTTGTGACCACCCCAAGTGTTTCTGTGTCTGTTTGCTCTCCGACATCCTTGAGCTTCGCTTCAGCTCATGACATGAGGGACCAGGTCTGTGAGATAGATTCATTCAATCTCTGTGTCAACACCAAGTCTGCATACATGGGCTTCTTAAATACAAGGGAACCCCACCCTCAGCGAAGCCAATAAATGAGAAAACTGATTAGTACCAAAGACATCAAGGGGTGGTGATTAGCTTTACAAAAAGACAAACTAGAGAATTCTTTTAAATGCCCAGCTCCCTCAGTGCATTGGAAATGAGATTCAATTTAGAAAAAAAATTCAATTGATACACAACTTTTGAGAATGCTCGGCTGGTAAAAAGAAGGCACAGCAGGGGCTAGACACTGATGGTGATTAAGAAAAGGAAGCGGACATAATTTCCTTCCTTCCCAATAGGACTGATATTAACATGTAGTGAGGACCCAGTACATGCCAAACACTTTCAAACACGTTCAGCATGTTCTCCTGGTAGCCCTGGGAGAAGGAGATTTGACTTATCTTACAAATGAGGAAACTGAGGCTCAGGGAGTCTTGCCCGCAGGCAGTGAGGGGTGGAATCAGAATCAGAACTTGGGTCTTTTGCCTCCGAGACCTTTCCTCTACTCCACAATTCCCTCTTCCTCAGAGATACATTTCCATCGAATTCCAAGCCTGGCTTCCCCTCTCTAAACAAATCCAGCAACTGACAGGATAAGCAAACTCCCCTCAAAGTCAATATGCTCTTCTTCTGGAAAAGTAATTGAATCATCCAAGGACCTATTCCCCATCTGCACTACTAAAGACCGTCAGGAACTTTACAGATTCTTGACTTGTCTAGGCTCATAATCAAGGTCCCTCTCTCTGACTTGGTTCACATGCTTTCCTCTGCCCTACAAAACCCTCCTTTCCCATCATCTTCCAGACGTACTAGAAAGGAAGCCTCTGGCCCCCTATTGTACTTACATTCTCCTTTCCCCAACAGACTGGGCTTTCTTTGGCTCAGACAAGAGCTTTTCATCCTTCCCATTTGCTGGATAACTGGCTTTCTTGGCTAGTCTGGGTGACCTCAGATGACTTGTGGCTCTCCAGGAACTAAGAGGGAAGAATATTTGCTTACCCACAAGAGCTGGGGCTGGGATGAGGCTAGAGAGGGGCCAAGGATTAAAGTTTAAGGAGGTGCTCCATTGTGAGGCCAACCTTGTGCTTGTGTATCTCTGAGAGCAAAGTCTCCTTCAATTTTGTGCCACAGTGTTTCTCTTGCCTCACCCCAGCCCAAGGCTGGCCACCCATATCTCAGACATTACATGCTCTTAGACCCAAACGTGCCTTTAAAGTTTGTCTAATGGTTTCTAAACTTCTTTAGCAAGCCGACGTTTTTGTGGAAGCCCAAGTAGGGGAGTTTCTCTGATAACTAAAAACAGTGGTCATGATATACAAGCAAATTCACTACTGAGTAAGGATGGAGCCCTGACCCTCCCAGGCCACTATCACAGCAAACCCACCCTCCACTAACTGAGGAACACTCAACTATCTGCCTCTGAATCTTCTGACACAGAAGAGACAGGCTCCCTGGTACACAACCAGGATAATCTGAAACACAGTCTCCAGGAGACAATCACAGCAGTAAGGGTCAAAGCCAGTGGGTAATCCATCTTACTCGAAATACTTGGGAGACGCTGCCTCCTGCCAGCTAACTTTCAGTCAGCTCCAATCTCCTCCTTCTGAAGACTTTAGGCCTTTTGTGTTCTCCAAAAAGGGGGATCATGAGAGATAACAGCAGCCTTCCATCCTGTGCAAGACCCACCCGCCTGGCTCTGGTTCCCAGCCCAGTGACATCACTCTCTCCCCATGTTCCCTCCTAAGAAAACTACAAACCAAACTATGGGGGACGTCATACTGTCTTGTTTTGTTGTGGTGGTGGTTTTGTTGTTGTTGTTGTTGAGAAACACTACTGCTAACTTATTTCCCAATTTATTTTAAAACTACTTGTGAAGGCTGTTGAGCCCTCTGAGGGGGGTAAAAAACATTCCAGCAACATCTAATCGACTCTTGTCCTAACTGTCTTTGTGCTTTTCTGTTCAAGCAACATTGCTTTTTGTTTTGTTTTGTTTTGTTTTGTTTTTAATTGAGCAGTGGAGGGGCCAGAACAGAGCTCAAAGAATTTAAGCAGGGAACTAGGGAGTCAAGGCCTGTGAATTCAGCCCCAGCTCTCCTTGCTGTACAAGACTTCTGGGTAAATCATTTCAACTCTTTCTGCCTGTGTTTCTCCCTGAACAGGGAGATTGTTCTCTTAGTAGAACTGACTCTCTTCATAGAAGGTTTGGAGGTGGGGGGGGGGGTGAAACTGAGCAACTGACAACCTACAGTCCAATGATTACCCACACCCCTCAGCCAGAGGACCTTGAAAAATCCAAAGTGACCTCAGTTTGAAATCAACCCTCATTCACTCATGATCCCTGGTCAGGGACCTCAGTTCCTTCATCTGTTGAGGAAGGGAGGGCAGTCAACAGCAGAGAGTAAAGAAAATATTTATAAAGCACACGTCAGGTCCTCAGCATCCACATTATTTGGGGTTTTTCATTCAATCTTCATAATTTTATAAGGCTGGCATAATTTCACTTTCTGATAACAGCACTGAGGTTCAAAGACATTACACAACTTACCCATAGCCTCATATGTATTAAATTGCAGAATCAAACTCCAGACCTCCTTAAAAGCTCTTTAAAGTCAGAGGAATAACAACATATTACAAAATAGGTCTAGCCCAGTGCAGACTTTGGACTGCCTGCTTTCTCTGCAGCTCTGGCATTAGCTGCCCACAGTCATAAGCTTCAATGTCCAAACGCCTCTTCTCTGACAGTCTTTTCTTACTTCTTCCCACTCCCCCCCCCCCCAGCTGGTTTTCTCTTCACTAGTCTCTAGAACTTCAGGGGTCTGGGAAGGCCTGGGGGCTGTAGGGTGTTCCTCCCTTCAGTACAGTCCGACTACACTTCTCCTTCAAGGGAGAGACTCCTGTGATTTTGAATAGCCTCCAACAAGCAAATTTGGGGGCCTGGGTCCAGAGAATACTTTTTGTACAATTTTGTTCCTGTGGCTGTCTCAGCCCAGAATTTCCATCTTCTCTTATCATCCTGACCAAGTATCCTCCTTCAAGACCAGACTCACAAAGCACTGCCTCTGGGAAGTCACTGCAGGCCGCTTCCCAATAGCCACTGGCCCTCATGTGCTGTCTCTCCTGGATTCCTCTGATGTCTGGTACAGGCCTCCTCTGAGACACAAGAAAACCAGGCACAA
The DNA here is from genome assembly GCF_017311325.1 of Ursus maritimus. NCBI lineage: Eukaryota > Metazoa > Chordata > Mammalia > Carnivora > Ursidae > Ursus > Ursus maritimus. The sequence continues at coordinate 72,352,761 of NW_024423453.1, forward strand.
TGGGATGCCCTTACTGTATGGCAGGGACTGTGGTTGATTTTATCTGTGTATAACCAACAGGTAGGAGGGGAGTGAACATCACCTGCGATGCGGAGGAACAGATTCTGGACATGAAGGCAGACACATGGCCTCCAGACATGATGGGATTTCTCACAAGCTACAGGACCTCTCCAAACTTCGTAACCTGTGAGGAATTTACCACTGAGTTATTATGAGATGAAGAAGCAAAATAAATCTGAAAAGTACTGTAGTCTTCTGAGAATGATACTTTATAGGTATTTCTATTGGATATAATAGGTGTTCGTTCAGAGGCGATAAGTTGTCCCTTCTTATGGGGAAAGAACTAAAAACATGATTAGTGAAAAACTCATGAAGAGGTGGCCTTAAAACAGACTTTGCAGTGCATGCAGGATTGAGAAATGCTGAAATGGGGATGGGGTGGAAGAGGAAGAGAATGAGACCAAATGCTGAGAAGCTGGCATCTGTTTAGTCATTGTATTTTACTGAGCAACTATTAGGCACCAACCATTGTTCTAAGTGCTTGAGATACAGGAGTGAAGAAGACAGACAAGGTCCTTGCCCTCTGAGGGCTTACATTCTAATTGGGAAGGGCAGACAATAAATAAGCAAGTAAGAGTTCAAATGATTTCTGATGGTTATAAGTAACATGAAGATAATATGTTAGGATGACCCTAGATAAGATAGTAAACAAGGCCATGCTAAGGTGATGAATCTCAGCTGAGAAGAGACTGATGAGATAGAGCTGGGCTGAGGCAGAGCATTGTCAAAAGAAACACCAAGTGCAAAGGCCCTGAGGCAGAACAAGTGTGGCATGTTTGAGAAACCAAGAAAATGGCCAGTGTGGCTACAGCAGAATGCTTAAGGAGAAAAGTAGGATGTGGTGAAAGTTAAGATCATATCCAGGGAAGACTTGCCAATTTGGACAGGAGTTGAAGTAACAGATAATCCTGGAAAACTAATTTGCAAATAAAATCAGGAAAGCTCAGACACTGAATTAAAGTGGATATACTTTATTCTCCAGGAAAACTGTCTCATGAATGCTCAACCCAGGTCTGCAAGGAAGATCCTTGGGGACACTCCCTATATATTTCTCATAAAGTAAGGTGACTTTGGGGATGTCAGAGGCACTTGATCCAGAGCACTAAAATAGCAAGGCAAAGGGAGGTGTGAGATTGTTGGCCGTATTTTACTACAGAATATCTGAGCAGAAAATCATCCAACGCGTCCTCCTCACTAAAAGAGGAAATGAAGCCCAAAGAAGGAAACTGAGGCCTGGAAGGGGTACAAGTAGAAGATACAACTGATGACTAACGTGATTTCCACCCCAATAGTTCTATAAGTCTTTAGCGTGCGTGTGTGTGTGTGTGTGTGTGTGCACAACGTTGCATACAAGTAACTGTATATGTCCATCTCGGAGGGCACGGTCTGTCTGAGTATCACCACGTTGCTAGGAGGGCTGTGGTGCCTTCATCCTACGCCCTGACACCCTGGCTGAGCCTGAACAGATTCTGGGGAGCCTACCAGAGCATGCCTGTCAGGTACCACTAAGGCCATGTTCATGACTTGTAGAACCGAAAGTGGGCACTGCTCCTCCTCAGGGTCCCAGAGCTTCCTGTAGGATCCCCTGATTTACTCATTTCCCAAAAATTCCCTTCAACCATTTCTATCCTTCCTAAAACTCAGCCAGGGGAGTTGGCTGCAAAAGCCAATTTGATGTGAGCTGCCCAGGAGTGAAGGGTAGAATCAGCAGTGCTCAAGAATCTGCAGATCTGAGCCCTTTCCTCCCCCTGCCTGCCCCTTTGCACCCCTGGGCCTGGGGCCCTCTGTGCATGCCTAAGTAACTTACACTCACCACAGTGCTTCCATTTGTACCTCACTTTATAACAGAAAGTCGCTCCCAACTCACTATCTCCTCACTATAACCCAGGAAGGAAAACCAGACAGGAATGTGGACCTCATTTCACTGGTGAAGAAAACAAGGTTCATCCCTCAGGTAGAGGTATTAGCTCCAACAACTTGTGAGTGGAGGAGAAGAGCCAGCACCACCATGTCTTGCCAGCTCCAGTGTTCTTTCTCACGTACATTCTTGGACTGACACCAGTTGGCCAGGAAAAATAAATAAATGCTAAATTTTCCACTTGTCCGGAAACATTTTTGGCTCTCCTTTGCACAATGCCAACAAGATGAGAAGAAGAAAAGAAATCATTCCATCAATATCCCTGGCTTCCTTGGGTACACTTCTAATTAAAGTTAGATTGCCAGGGGCCTTCTGGAAAGGGCTAAAAATAAATTTGGGATGGGGGAAGATTGAGGGGGGAGACTTGGAGGTTGGAGAGTGGGGTGGAGAGTGCTGTGCCCTAAGGAGACAAAGCTGGTAGTGACTTTCAGTGTAGGCGACAGCTGCCCCTAGCCTCCATCCCCATTTATTTCTTTTCCTCCTCGTCTTCTCTTTGAATAATGTGTTTTTGCTGCTACTTCAATCTCAGCCCCTGCTCTCCACATTAACATGTATATTGCTTGGTTAAGGGCTATCTGGCCAGTCAGTTCTAAATAACTGGAAAATGACAGGAAGGTGATGGGGGCAGGATGAATGAGCGGCTCATCAAAAGCTCCTGACTGCCTTTGTCATTTATAAACAAGTGCCAGACTGACTTCCACAATTCCATCTTCAAATGCACTCTTCTAAATAGAGTGGGGACAGCCCAGCCAGGCTTGCCTCGAGATTTCTCCCTCCCCTGGCCCCAGACCCAGACCCTGGGGCCATGTATTTACTCACAGCCATCAGCCATACTTCCTTCCTCCTTCTTCTGAGCCAGGCACTAAGGGTCACAGCCACTGCCCTCAGGGAGCTCAAGCCTCCACAGACAGATACTAAACCACTAAATCACAACTTTATGTTTGGTGCATTAAGTGCCCAGACACGGCATGGGCAGGGCAGGGCACTCTGGGAACACAAAGGGACAGTCCATCCAGATGGTTTCTGATCCAGGAAGGCTTCCTGAAGGAAATGACCCCTGACTGGAATGAGGATAAACCAAATAAATGTTAGCCTGATGAATTAGGACTCCAAACCCACCAACCTACCATCCCCTCAAACCGGGGGCTATTACATTATACTGTTTACTTTCCACCATGGCATTTTCCACTTATCCACACATACACACAAACAAATAAATTCAAAATGTGTACATATGTTGGTTATTTGCTTTTTCTAAGCTATATCTCTTTCTACTATAATATAAACTCCAAGGGACCAGAAACACTGTATCTTAACTGCTATAACTTCAGCATCTTGCATCATGCCTGGCATAGAATAGGAGCTCGATATTATTTTCTGAATTAAAGGATAAGCAGACGGATGGGAGAGAGTGTTGGAGGCAGAGAGGCCAGCATCTGCAAAAGCAGGGGCCATGGAGCGGTGTGTGGAGCTAGGGAATTGTGCAGAGCATTCCTGTGGCTGGGGTGAGGCGCTGGGGGGAAAGGAAGCAATGAGGTAGGTGAGGGCCAGAGTGGGAAGACCTTGTGAGCTGTTTCAAGTTCAGACTTCAAGGGCAGGTTACTGGGGAGCCACTGAAGGATTTTCAGCAGGGAGCAACATGATTGGGGTTAACCTCAGGAAGACTGGAGGAGGAGGAGGAGTGGATAGGTTGGAAGCAAGGTGGCAGCCAGTAAACTGAGAAGCTGTTTGCTGTCGTGCCGGAGAGAGATGGCCGGGTGTCACCCCTCTACCGGAAGGCCAGCATTGCCATTGTGAGGAGCTAATTCCGGGCTAGGAGTCAGGGCCTGGATTCTGGGCTGAGTCCCCAGGCAACCTATGCATTCTTGCTGGTCTGAAAGGGAGAGAGGAGAGGAGAGAAGACAACAGCTCCCAGTTTGGAGTGTCCTGCCTGGGCACTCTTGACCAAGAGCTTTTACCTCTGAGTTGATGTCAACTTCAGCTGGTGTCTCCAGCTATTGCCCTCTGAAGCCAAAATAAAGGCCATATTAAGCAGTCCTAAGCACCCTTTCTGCGCCAGGTACATGTTCCAGGCATTTGACATGTCTTATTTAGTCCCCACAGCACACTCTGAAAGTACTGGCTCCGTAGTTATCTCTCAGTACATAACAGCTGTGCAGCCGTTCCGGTGTTACCACTAACATTACTGGCTTATCACCATCCATCCTTGTAACAGACATGTGAGCTAAACAGGAGGATGTTATCCTCCATCACTTCACAGGTATGGAAACTGAGTTCAAAAGGATCTGTGACTTTCTCAAAGGCGCATGCTTAACAAGGAACAGAGTAAGTATAGAACCCAGGGCTGCCAAGGGAAGGACATTCACACAGGCCGGGCCCTGGGCTGCCACTCCCCCATAGCTTCTCTCTATGATGCTTCACAAACAAGTAGGTGTTATTATCCCCCTTCTGTTTGCATGAGAAAACACATTTAGAGGGGCTAAGGGACTCACCCAAAGTCACACAGCAAACACAAGGAAAAGCAGAATTTAATCTCAAATTATTCTGCCTCCAAGGTTCATATTCTTTCAATTCTATCACAGTGCTGGGATTCAGAGTGCTAATTCCCTGAATCCATCTGTCCCTTTTACAATTACATACTCTACCCTAACCCATGCCTGGCACTGAGCTCTAAACCTGAATATTTACTCCTACCTTCTCTGATATGGTGCAGAGGAGAGGATGTTTCTGGCTAGGGTTGGTGGTCCACAGTGACTCTGATTTTGGGAGCTGGAGCACCCACACGGCTTGCAGGACGATGCCCGGAACCTTCCTCTACTCAGGGAGAGGATCAAGACAGTTGAGGTCACTGCCCTCACTGGTTTCCCAGAAGAACCACTGCTGCTTGTAAAACATTCTCCCTTGCAGTCTTCAGGCTTTGGGTGCAATGCTGAAGTTAATCTTCCAAATGCCCACACCCTCTCAGCTCTCTGTGTTTGCCACCAGGCAGCACAGGAGGGACTACAAAGTGCTCTCAGTTAAGCTGCTGTATGGGTTCAGATCCAGCACCTCTTCCATGAGTCCTGGGCATGTCACTTTACCTCTCTGAGCCTCATTGACCTTCCTTGACAAATAGAGGTAATAAGGCACACTTCATTGGGTGGAGGCCCACTGGGGTTTATTGCACTGATTTTCTGAGCACATGTAGAAAGTCCTCATTAATGAGGCCCCTCATTTCTTTCCTTATTAGGAGGTTTAGAGACTGCAGAGAAGGCGCAGACTTGCACAAAAGCAGTGCCTCATTGTCTACCCACCCAGGATTTGGAGGGAATCTGTGCCATCCATGGATCTGCAATGCCAACAATGCCAGCCTCTTCCTGGGTAAACAACATGTCTGAACTGCCTGCTACTGACCAGCTGCACAACCCTGAGAAAACTGTAGGTCCCTCTGGTCTATTCTCTAAGACAGTAGTCTGGGGCTGATGTCTGTGACACCTTTCAGCTCTCACAACTATGGGCCAAGACCAGGGGGCGGGTGAACAGCCCCAGGACTTTTCTCAGCCCTCTTCTTTTAAAAAGCAAGCACTCCTGGGGGAAGTAATGCATTACCTCATCACCCATCAAAGGATGTTTTAACATCTTATGGGACAACTTCCTTTCAATCTTGCTACTCAGAAATGTTCAAACCAAACAAAGAGAAAGAACAAGATAAAGGAAGGAAACCATAGGCCATTGAATTGAATCACTAAAGGGATAGTGTGAGTAAGTTCATCCTTATCACTTTCCTCCTATGTTGACATCAACAAATATTTAATGAGCACCGCTCATTAAATGAGTACAAGCTACTTTGCCAGGTGCAAAAGAGGTTTCCCAGCCCCCCCCCCAAAGGTCCATATTCAAGGTAGAGATATAGGACATATTGTCATGAAAAGAATTGCAAATGTAAAACTCAGTGCCTACTGGGTGAATGATGAGCGCTGTGGAGACAGAAGCATAGGGGTGTTTAGAGCCCTTCTCCCTCTGACCTCTCCTTCCTCCCTCTGCCCCCCTCGCTCATATCAGTAGCCCTGTCTCTCCATCCTCCCTCTGACCTCTCCCTCCTCCTTCTACCCCTCTCCCTCCCATCAGCAACCCTGTCTTTCCTTCCACCCTCTGCCCTTCTCTCCCTCCCATCAGCAACCCTGTCTTTCCTTCCACCCTCTGCCCTTCTCTCCCTCCCATCAGCAACCCTGTCTTTCCTTCCACCCTCTGCCCTTCTCTCCCTCTCACCAGCAACCCTGTCTCTCCTTCCTCCCTCTGCCCTTCTTTCCCTCCCACCAGCAACCCTGTCTCTCCCATTCTCACCTCCCCCAGAGACTGAGGGCCTCGCAGCTAACTCCCTGCCTTCACCTGCCCAGCCCATCCCTAAAGGTTCCCACAAGGAAGTTCATGCATCCAGTCTTATTTGAGAATAAGGTCCAAATTCCTTAGCAGCTTAATTGTCTAGAAATCCTACTGTCACTGGGGACTAACCTAATCATGAGTGTGCCTCTATTCATGCTTGTCTGCTCAGGCTGCTATAAAAAACACCATAGACCAGGTGGCTTAAACAAGACATTTACTTCTCACAGTTCTGGAAGCTGGAAGTCTAAGATTGAGGTGCTGGCAGATTGAGTGTCTGGTGAGTGCCACTTTCTATTCATACCTGGAGCCTTCGTTGCTGAGTCCTCACTTGGCAGAAGGGGTGAAGGAGCTCTATGGGGTCTCCTTTATAAGGATAGTAATCCCATTCATTAGGGCTTCACCCTTATGACGTAATCAGGTCCCACAGGCTCCAGCTCCTAAAACAGTCACCTTGGGCATTAGGTTTCAACACATGAATGTTGGGAGGACACAAACATTCAGTCCACAGCATCGTTATTCCATCAGCCTCATAAAGCATACTCACTACAACCTTCCCCCACCCTTCAGTCTCCTAATTCCCCTTACTTATTAAAATTCAGCACACCCTCAAAGCACAATTTAAATGACATCTGTGTCACAAAGCTTTCTCTGATCCTCCAAGTCAGAATTAATGGCTCCCTTCTCCTGCTCCTACATCTCTTTCAACTGCAACTGAACTTCTTACTTTCATTGTAATAAGTTGTCTACATATCTGTTTCCCTCATTGGACTGAAAGCTCCCCAGGGCAAAAGTCATATATTATCTGGCTATGAATCCTACACCCTCACTACTCAAAATGAGTGAATCAGCAGCATGGCAGACGAGCTTTTTAGGAATGCAGAATCTCAGGCCTCTGCCTGGATCCACTGAACCAGATTCTAGCTTTAACAAGATCCCTGGATACTTTGTATGCACAATAAAGTGTGCAATAAACTGTCTAGGGAGCATCTTATACACAGTGATTTGCACACTGCGGTCATTCAGAGAGCATTTGTCCGATGAATAAGCAAGCAAATACGGAGAGGGTCATCAAAGGCCACTCACAGCATCACCCACCTCCCTTCCTGAGACTTGGAGAGCTTTCTTAACTTATTAAATAGAGTCATCTAAAGGGAAAAATCCTCCTACACTCTCCTCTAACTTTATTTCTCTACGTCCTCCCTTAGAATCAGGCACCTCCCACCTCCCATGGACAGACATGTCCCAAGCTCAAAAATATAATGAGGAAAAAATAGTTTTTATGGCAGCTCATCCATAACCCACCCCTAAGCTGTGCCCGAGCAGAAGAGGCAGCCCATCAGGGGCTGTAAGTGATGGTCCAGCCAGAGGGTCATGTGGGGAGGGAGCCCTGCTCCCATCCATCAACCCTTCTCTCTTGATAACTGTGCAGACCTCACAGCAAGGCAGGACGGCTTCTTCCAGGTCTGCAAGCGGGCCGCTGCTCTTCATCAGCCGCAGCACTGTTTCTCCCGCATGCATCACCCACCCGTGCAATTTCCAGGGTCAGAAGACAAACACAAAACCTTCTGGGAAACTCTCCATGAGACAGGCCTTTCACCAGGGTGTAACAAGGACAGCAGGTAACCTCTTAACCACCTGCTCACCAGCTGTGATGGCTAAGCAATGCCCAGATAGCTAGTAAAGCATTATTTCTAGACATGTCTGTGAGGGCATTTCCAGAAGCAGTTAGCATTTGAACCAGTAGACTAAGTAAAGAAGACAGTCCTCACCAGCGCAGGAGGGCATTGTCCAATCCACAGATGGCCCAAATGAAACAAAAGAGTGAAAGAAGGATGAATTTCCTCTCTCCCTGAACTGGGACCTCTATCTTCTCCTGCCCTCTGGGGACACTCCTGGTTCTTAGGCTTCCAGGCTTAGGCTGAAACTACGTGACCAGCTTCCTCTGGCCTCCAGTTTACAGATGGCAGACTGTGGGACGTCTCAGCCTCTGTATTTGCATGACACATGCAATCCCTCTAACAAATCTCTTTCTATATATCTCTATACATCATTGGTTCTGTTTCTCTGGAGAACTCTAACACATCACCACGCTCGCACTTCAAGCACCTGGGAAACTATACAGATGAATAGTTTACCTGACAATAGAGCAAACTGTAATCATTGTCTGAAAATAAGTTAAATTTGTGGACCCTTAGAGTCAGAAAGGTTAGAGGTCATTAAGACCACACCACCACATTTGTAATAAATCAGCCAACTTGTGCTATATATTATAAAGAATTCAAAAAAATCATATTATGATTTATATTACTTTGACTTTGTAGAATATTTTGCCCCTTTCAAATCTCTTTTATATTCATTATCTCCTAAGTCAGGCTAGCAGGAAGTATTTTCAACATTTTACAGACAGGGAGCCTGAGACCCTCAAAGGTTAAGCCTTTTCCCTTTTGTTTTTTTGTAATTTATACCCTCCTTATATTCAGAAAGTATTTTTGGTGGCTTAAAATAAAGCCATATTAAAAATAAAAATAAAACCATATTTACATAATGACTAGCATTTGAAGTTTAACTATAGAAACATTTCCACATTTGGCCAAAAACTATGTGCTGAAAACATGTTAATGACAATTTAAGTATTTCAATTTATGAAGAACACCATTTTCAGGTTTTGTTTGTTTAATAAACTAATATTGAACATTTAAAAAACATTTAACTACTCATATACATATGAATATAAGATAAAGTATAAAATAAATCCAAAACTGTGCAGGCAAAGGAGGAAAGATTATGCCAAGAAGGAGGAACGAGCTCTTCACTATAACAAGCTTTAATTTGCCACTGGGCTTCCTAGCAGGGAGAGTAAAAAGGGGAACTCAGTGTGCTGCAAACATTATTGTTAGATGAAAAAGAGAGAGTGTACTTATATGCAGAAGAAACAAATATTTCCTAGCACTGAGTTCTAAACAGAATTTATCAGTGGAGTCTTATAAAAATAGAATTAAGTAAGGTATTAGGTGATCTCTTCAGCAGTGACTACCCAGACAATCCAGAAACATTCTTTATACTAAGGGTTTGCATTTGAATCTTAAAATCAGGTTCAGCGTCCTGTCTCAGGATAAACGTCTCATGGAAACTTCATAGATTCCTTGATCCCCTATAGCTACTGGCTAACCTCCCTTCTTCCTCTCTCAACCAAAAGTTTGTAAATAGTCCATACTTAGAGTCTGCATTTCCATACCTCCTGCTCACTCTTTAATTAGCCAAAAAAAAGAAAAAACTTCTGCCCCAACTCTTCCCCAAAGACAGCTCTCCATAATGACATTCTGACCACCACCAACAGGCATGTTTATATCTTTTATCACTTGATACCTTCAGTTCATTCGATACCTTCCTGTCCTTGGCCTGGGACAGCCCACTTCCCTGGCTCTCCTTCTGGTACTGTGTGGCTGTTCATTCTTGTGGCTTCTCTCCCTCCTGCTGGTGTCTTTGGCTCCCTGGGGGAACTTAGGCATTCTCAGCACATGAACCACTGCTCTAAACTGAGGAGTTTAGAATCCCCACCTCCAGCCAGAGTTTTCCACTTACACCTCCATCAGATTCTTGTACACACAATTGCCTGCTGGACCTCTCTGCCTGGAGTCCCCAGATTCCTGACTAAACCTTCCCAATCTAAATGACCATGGACTCTGCCCATCCTTCCATTCCCACCCCCTTGCACATATCCCCGGGTCCTACCAGGGTCTCTGCCTCAGCCTGGATCTTCTTCTTCTTCTTCAGTCCATGGAACCAACTGACAAGTGCTGCTTCTTTGACTTCCTAAACACTCCTCCAATGAGTCCCTTCTTTCTATCCTCTCTACCTAGGAACTACTACTACTACAGTCTCCCAATTCATCTCCTGGCTTCCCCAAACTGATGCTAAAGAAAATACAAATCAGAATGCACACCTATGTTTAAAAATTTGTAATTGATAAAGCCTAATCTTCTTACTGTGGCCTATGAAGTACTGCACGATCTGTCTCAAACTCATCTCTGAGCACTTTCTGCTCAGGCATAGCAGCAATAAATCCACACGCATGCCCATCTCCACCAAGCACAGCCAACCTCTCCCAGCATGCTCATGCCACACACTTTCTAGCTGCTTGCCTTTGCATTGTTGGCCTCCCATACTTAGTATGGCCTTCTTCTTATTATTCTCCAGATATCTTCTGTGATTCAGGTCAGTGGTCCCTCCTCAGGAAGTTTCCTCTAGCCTCCTAGGCTAGAAAGAGGCCTCTTACATTGCTCCATCCATCTTCCATCTGTCTCAGTCACACTACTATACTGCCTTGTTTGCTTGTTCATGTGTCTGTCTCCCTAAGACAATAAGCAATCTCTATGCTAAACTACTCAACTGTTCTTTATTCATCTCTGTAACCTAGAGTAAACGTCCAAATGTTTGATGAACAAATGAATCAGTGAATGAATGAATGAATGAATGAATGAATGAATGTTTTCTTTATAGAGGAATTAGGACTGGAACCCAGATATCTTTCATTCTACTTCAAAACTCTTTCTCTTTTACTCCTTTGCCTTACAGTCCATGCAGCCACATTCTCTCTTCGACCCTTGCTGGAAAAGAAAAAAGACAATGTGTAGAGATCTGAAGGCATAATCAGGACAAGAGGTGTTTACCCAGCCCAAGCAGCATTCCTAGAACACTCCGAGGAAGATAACATATAACAGTGAGTGGTGGGATGATAGAATGGCCAGTCCAGAACTCTGGGGACAGGAAAACCATGTAAAAGACTTCAGGCAGGAGGGCACTTGCAAAGCAAGGGAAGAAGGTGGAAATCCAAAGATTGGAGAAGTTGTTCAGGAGAAGTTAGGCTAGTTTCAAGAGAGATGAAGAAGGAAGTCATGGAGAAGACTTAAAGCTACAGCCTGAGGTAGGACACAACAGGGATGTTCAAAGGAGGGAAGTAAGATACAGTGAGGCAGGTGTTTTGGGGACAAGTGGTCCAGAGAGAGAGCAGTTTAGTCAGTTTGCCAGGTGACCATAAAGGCCAAGGAAACAGAAAAAACTCACTTAATGATAGTAAGGAATTGCCTTTTTTTCTAACCATCCTCTTTCTTTTCTTTCTTCCTTTCTCAGGGAAAATGTAGTAAAAACCTAATTGCTTCCTCTATTCAGCTTCGGTGACAAAACTATAATCATAATTTACCAGTTCTGAGGAATGTGCACATTTGAGAGTATCTGGGTGTTTTAAGGAGTGTGTTGCTGAGGGACCGTACATGGGGAGACAGTTATTGTCACCAGGTACTCTGCTTTTCAACCAGGTGTCAGCCAGGCAGAAAGGTATTCAGGGCTCAGAAGCAGAGATTAATCTCAGGCTGGAGAGATGCCCTGGTAGACTAGGTGGAAACTGGGAAATAATTTCCCTCAAAATCTATTCCTTTCTCTTATGACAACGACATCAATCCAGACTCAAGAGACCTAACTCCAGTCTTGGTTTTTCCAGTAACTCCCTGTGATCTCAGGGCTCCTTAACTTTGAATGAATAAGATGACATTACTACTACAATACCTCCAATGATGCTGTGCTGTGGGGAAGATAAAGAGAGCTATTGTGAACATTCTTTGAGACCTATAGGAAGTCATTGCATTTCTCAGGGATTATCACAGTGACTAGTGTGGTCCCTGACCTTTTGGTCCTAAGACCTCCTTTGTGAGTCCTAGGAAAGCACCTTGTGTAAACCAGGTTGAAAGCAGATCTCCAATCTCACAGTGGCCTGGATGGCACCACAATATCAAATTTTTTATCAGTGACAACAAGATTTTTTATAATCATTGATTGAGTTTAATAAGGAATTTAAAATTGAGGTTTTCAGACCCTCCTTAGGGCCTGAGAGCCTTGGGTTCATCTTAACCAATCTCTTGCTGGTATGTAAGTTGAAGACCCTAAGCACTGAGATTCCAGCAAACTCAGCTTCACTGTTATGCTTGTCCTCAGATCCCTCCATTCTGAAATTTAATCTACAAGGTCCCCAACCTTGTGTGAAGCCCTTTAGGGGGAGGGACACACAGAGATGGGCTCACTAGCTGGGGATGGAGATGACACATTGGACATCTCAGAAGGACAGGGAAGTGTTGATCAGTTGGTTCTAATAAGTGAGGCCATAGGTGGCCAAAGATCAGTGAGTAGAGTAGTGAGGGCAGGAGTCCCCTGAGAGGGGTTTGTGGAAAAGAAAAAAGTTGTCTTGGGCCTTAAAGGGTAAGGTGAGGAGAAGAAAGAAAAAAAGCATTACAGGAAAGAGAAGAAGCTCAAGAAAAGGCAAAATATTTCAAATGAGAATTTAGGAGGAATTAGAAAATGAGAATGTCTGAGTAGGATGGAGCTCAGTTACAAAACTCTTTAAAAGTCAGGCATGGGATCAGGAGGGCCAAGACAGAGAGCAGTAGAGAAAGAACACTGATTTTGGACTTGGCTCACCTAGGTTAGAATCTTGCCTCAAACAATGGATTGGATAACATTGGGCAAATTATTCAACCTTAGTTTGTTCTCAGATAAGCTCTTGATTTGTGTGTGTGTGTGTGTGTGTGTGTGTGTGTGTGTGTGTGTGTGTGTTTGAGATACTTTGTATCATCTTACTGTCCCCTGCTTCTTTCCCAAAAAACAAATCAGCCAATGCACAAGAGAGATTAGCTCTTGGTCTCTGGTTAAGATGAGACCATCTGGGATACTGGATGAAGGGAGAGTCTCAGGCTGTGGGCACTTACTTGGCCTCCAGCAGATGCCAGAAAATTTGAATAACAAAGGGTGCCATGGACCTTATTAAGGAAGCTATCAGTTTAGAAGCAACAGTCAGTGCCTGGGCTTTGGGCCAGTTTAATGAAAATAGTAATGATGGTGATATGACGGTGTATTAATAATAACATTCCTTGGGTCACCTGGGTGGCTCAGTTGGTTAGCATCTGACTTGGTTTTGACTCAAGTCATGATCTCAGCGTTTTGGGAATTGAGCCCCGCATCGGGCTTAGCACTCAGCAGAGTCTGCTTGTCCCTCTCTCTCTGCTCCTCCACCTGAGCTCTTTCTCTCTCTCTCATTAAAAAATAACATATCTTGTACACTCAATATGCATCAAGCATTGTGCTAAATATTACACATTAATTATGTTATGTAATCCTCAAAAGCATTCTGTGAGATAGGTAGGATTGTCATCTCCATGTCATAAAAAAACTAAATCGTGAAAAGGATTAAGTAACTTGCTGAGGGTCACACATCTAAGATGTATCAGAGATAGATTTCAAACCCAGGTAGTCAGACTTCATACTTACACTCTTAACCACAGTGGTCTATAGATCAGACCAGAGCTAGACAAGTTCTGAGAATCACTTAAAACCTGAAGTTTCTAGGGTTTCCAATTGCAGTGGACATTAACAGTTTGGACCAAGTACCCATCCCCTTACCTTCTTACCTTCTCCTGTTAACAGTACTCCACACTGTATTTAGAGAACAGCCCCTCTCCCAGATGACCCATTTGAGTTAGGGAGAGCTGCCAATCAGGGATCCCCACCCATCAGCCTTGGACTATGAGCCAGGCTGGGCCAATCAGAATTCTTCCCTGGAATTTTCATTAGTTAAAGGTGAAGAATTGCTCTTCCTTTCTCCTAGGATTTCTAAGCACAAAGATATTACTCTAGAATTGTCCACTGACATGCCCTTAATTAAGAGCATGAGAAGGTTGCTGATGTAGATGGGGACTGACTTGAGGGCGAAAAGAGAGAAATAAAGTTTGAGAAAGAGGAAAAGAGAGAGAGATTTTTATGTCTTTTATTATCCCCATACCTGATTATTTGTGAAAATTGATTATATATATATTTTTTTCTTAAGCTGGTATGAACTGGGTTTCTGTCCCTTGAAACTGTAAGTGTCCTGAATTAATATGCCAATCCTCCTAAAAGATTTAAGGGCAGGGGTACCTGGGTGGCTCTGTCAGCTAAATGTCCCACTTTTGATTTTGGCTCAGGTCATGATCTCAGGCTGTTGAGATGAAGTCCTGCATCAGGCTCTGCACACCGTGGGGAGTCTGCCTGGGATTCTTTCTCTCTCCCTCTTCCCCTCCCCCGGCTGACGTTTGCTCTCTCTCTCAAATAAATAAATAAATCTTTTAAAAAAAGGTTTTAAGAGGGGATTCCATACCCAGTTTGTCCTGGAAGAATATCCGAAGAGAGCCCCATTTTTTAAATTTCTGTGACTATCACATAGGAGTACAGACTTTTCAATGCCTTTTTGGAGAACAGAGGTTAAAATGATCTGCTAGAAGGTGATTCACAGTTGTACCTTTGATTTTGATAATAATAATAATGATGATGATGATATTGTTGATTATAGTGATTTTATTATCGTTGACTTGTTGAATGCTCACTACATGTTAGCCACCATGCTCAGAACTGTGCATGCTTTATCTCATATGATTCCAATAGTCCTGTGAGTGAAGGCCTACTATTGTCCTCACTACACAGATAAAGAAACTGAGGTATAGGGAGGGCTAAGGGATGGCAGGCAAATGGCACATCTGAGTTTCAAATTCAGATCCACATCTACAGAGTTCCAATACTTACACTCAACTCAGCCACTTTCCTGATATCATCCAAACATAATGTTATACAAAGCTTATGACAAGCATTTCCCTCGTGAAATGGGGAAAAAGAATAGTGGAGGGGCAGGTCAGGAACCACCTTCTGATGGTCTAAGCAGAAAAAAAAGAAAAGAAAAGAAAACTCAAAGAGGAGCATCTCAGGAAAATAAACATTACAATAAGCTTTAGAAAAAGACTATATTTTGGAGAACCTGTTATTTAAACAGTTGTCATTTTGCTGAGCCAAATGTCCAGTTATAGGATATCAATTCTGTCTCAGCTCTGTGAGAGCTTTGTGATAAAATGGACTAAAAACAATGCCATCAAATTGTCCCTAGCCCAGCTCCCTACAGATGGCCCACAGTAAGATGTGTGAGTACTCAGGCTTTAAACATCTTCACCATGAAATCAAGATGTTCTCACCAAGCTGGGAGTGGAGGTGCGGATCATGGAGGTAGGAAAGGAAGCCCTCTGAGAAACCCCATATGATGGATGGGAAACTGTTACAGATCATTTCCTGGGGTGACAAGACAATGTCCCTCCTTTACTTGTGTTCTCCTTCCACCTACCGCACATACACTGGACTTCCTCTCCCTGTCACTGTTGTGGCGTGGTTTACCACTCTTGTCACTGCATTTCCTCATGTCTGGGGCCTGCGCTGGCCTCTGTTCCTGTTGACTTGCTGTGAGAAGGCATCATGTGTTCTCACAGCATGCAGCATCTATCAGAGTCTCCCATGCTTTGGCAGCCAGGAAGCAAGGGTAAGGACACATTCCCATGTAAGCCCCTGGAGACTTTCCTGCATCTTCCATATGCGAAGCTACCAGGTAGTCCATGTAATCACCTTCAATTAGCCATCAAAGACACACTTTTTCCCAAAACAGCTCAAAAGAAGAAAAGGCAAGATCTTTAGGATCACATCATAAGATTCAGAAGCTTTTGCCATCTGATAATACTCATCATCTCTTTGTTGCATTTATTTATAACCTCTTTTGCCTCCAACCTTTCTATATTTTCCCTCCTGGTGACTTCTACATTCACATACTTGATCCATTTAACATCTTAGTTTCTCAGTGCCTTACATCACTGCCAATAATCAGCTCAGAAATCCTCCTAGCCCATATCAGCCAACAGCTTCCATGCCCATAGCCTAGACGGTCATTACCAACTGCATCATCTCTACTATCTTGATATCAAAGATCCAACTGACCATCATCACCAATATTCCCGTTTATTCTCATTAGTACACATGCTTCAACAGTATTGGACCCTCCAGAATTTCCAGATCATAAAACCTATGCTTACTGTTTATCCTACTTGCCATATTTCCACTCCATCTTCCTTTATTAAAATGAATCCATTGCATAAGCCATCAGTTCCTTCTGCTCTCCATTATGGAAGCCATCCTGGATGCCTCTAACCTTTGGTTAAACCCAACTCTCCATCTACCTCATAACTGCATCCAGCTGAATGGAAATGTTGAAAAACATGCAAACACTTTGACTGTTCTCATCTTAAATCCATGACCACAGACCCTAAGTAGAACAGTGTTCCCACTTCATTTTTCTATTCATTTCACAACTTTTCAATTCTCAAATCTCTAATACCCCTTCTTACTTCTTCACTCTTGGATGTTGATCTATTTTACCGAGAACACAGAAACAATCAGAGAAATTCCTTCTCTTCCTACAGCCAGTTTCCAGTCTCTGTGCCAACAGGCTCTGCCTTTTCTTCTGCCAGAGGAAAAATTCTTCCTAGAGGTCAACCTTTTTACTGTCCAGAGAACCCTGTTTCCTTCCACTTACAAGATTTTATCCCTCTAGTTATTCTATCACTCTCCTTCTTCACTTTCATCTCTCTAAGAATAGTATATCACACACGAACATGCTAAAATAACACATATCTTTTTTTTTAAAGATTTTTATTTACTTATTTGACAGAGAGAGAGAGAGACAGCGAGACAGGGAACACAAGCAGGGGGAGTGGGAGAGGGAGAAGCAGGCTTCTCACTGAGCAGGGAGCCTGATGCAGGGCTTGATCCCAGGACCCTGGGATCATGACCTGAGCCAAAGGCAGATGCTTAATGACTGAGCCACCCAGGCGCCCCAAATAACACATATCTTAAAGAAGCAGCAGCCGTTCTCACAGCTACTACCCTATTTACTTGCTCCCTTTGTAATAAAATTCCTGATTATATATATTTTTTGTAATTCTTATCTTCACTAATTTACTTTTCAATTTCTCTTGAATTCTTTTTGTAGAAGACTGCTATTGTTCCCAACTGTTGGCTCCTCCTTTCTATAAGGAGTGTGGTTGCCATGTGACCTGCAGTGCCTCCTGCAGGTGGAGTATACCTCCCATAACCATCAGCAGGCTTGGCCATGTGGCTGGCTTACCCAACAGAATCATAGTAGACATGATATGAGCTATGTTTGAGTAGAAGTTTTAAGAGGCAGGTCAAGTTGCCACCAGCAATCTTGTTCTTCTTCTAAGCTACGATAACTGAAACCCCAGATTGGAGCTATTCTTTCAGCCTGGGTTTTAAAATGAGAAGTTATAAGGAGTAGAACTTTAGCTGACCCACAGCTGTCAACAGGTAACATGAAAAACAAAACATTACTGTTTGACAAGTCCTTGAAAGTTGGTAGTTGATCGTTATGGCAGCCTTACTCAGCAAATTCTGACATTTTTTTAAAGATTTTATTTATTTATTTGAGAGAGAGCACAAGCAGGGGGAGGGGCAGAGGGAGATGGAGAAGCAGGCTCCTCGCTAAGTGGGGAGCCTGAAACGGAGCTCTATCCTAGGACCCTGGGATCATGACCTGAGCTGAAGGCAGACAACCAATTGAGCCACCTAGGTGTCCCAAATTCTGACTTTCTAAACCGGCTTGTGTCCCCATTATTCCATGGAAAAATCACACTTGTCAAAACCACTTCAGTTTTGCCAAATCTAGTGACTATTGGTCTCCTTATTGAACCACTGATTATGCCATCTTACTTAAAACATTTTCATGTCTTGGCATCAGGAAACCCACTTGCTCTGTTTTTCTACTGCTTCACTGGATCCTCTGTCAATCTGCTTCACTGGCTCCTCCTCTTCCTGAGACTTAAATGTTGAAATCCTAGAATAAATCTGTTTTATATCATTTTCTCCATGTCTGTGGCTGGGATTCTAAAACTAGCTTCTCTCACCCTTACTTTTCCCTGATCTTCAGGCTTGAGTATGTAATTTCTTACTCAGTATCTCCACATGCATCTCCAAAATGGTACTCTTAATTATCTCCAACCACCACTATAGACTTGCTCATCTCTACTCTTATTTCAGCAAATGGCAGCACCACCACATCATACCCAGTTGCTCAAGCCGAAAAAGACTTGATATCATCTATATTCCTATCTTTCTCTTGCACCCCATATCCAAAGCTTCCAAACTCGAGCACTTACATCATTATCACTCTGATCTAATCCCAGATTATCTCTTGCCTGGACTATAGCAGTAGTCTCCATTCTATACAAAATCCCCATTTCTATTCTTGTCATCTTGCATT
>NW_024423453.1:72371271-72399235 GCF_017311325.1 Ursus maritimus
TGCTCTGAACATCCCGAATAGTTCATTATTTCTTAATGTAAATTAGATCCCATTATTGCCCATGCTCAAAACCCTACAATGGTTTATTATAATTCTTCAGACAAAAGCCAAAGCCCTTACATGGATACCAAGGCCCTATAATATCTAACCCTGGCTATCGTTCCAGCTCTATCTCTGTCAATTTTCCCTTTGCTTATCCACTCAGAAACCAACCATCTTGATATTATTCAAACCCACTATACTTTTCCCATCTCAGGGCCTTTGCACTTGCTGTTCCCTCTGCCTAGAATACAATCTTTCCCTTGATATCTTCAGACTGGTTTCTTCACTCCACTCAGGTTTCTCTTAAATATTTTGTCTTCTTAACCATCCTAATTAGTCACATCTTTTCTATCATATTTTATTTTCTGATTCATGCTCTTTATCACCCTTAGCACTAATAAGAGATGGTATAGGTTAGGAATTAAGAACAGGCTCCCCAGCTTGACAATTAACCTCTCTAGGTATCAATTTTTCCACCTGTAAAATGGAGATCAGAGTAACAGTGCTTATCCTATAAAGTTCTAACAAGGCTTAAATGAGTTAATACCTATAAAACTCTTAGCAAAAAACAATGATTGTTGGCTGTTTGTACCTGACATTTAATTTTCCAAATGTACATTGTCTAGCTCCCCATAGAGCAGGAACTTTGTATTTCTGGTTCACTGCTGTAATTTCAACACATGGAAGATGCAGAAACTGTGTTGACAGGAGTGTCTCTGCAAACTCATTTTAAGAGAACTGCTTCATTTTGTGTACTAGTTTTTTAAAAAATCATGTTTAAGTTGTACTCATCTTCCCCCAATCCCAGTATCACTTTATCATTATTTTGAATTGATCCTTAATTGATAACTTTTCACTTGAAAATTTCCTTTCTCTCAGTATTAAACAAGATAAGATCAGGGAAATTGATAGTTCAATTCTCTGATTGAAATAATCATTCTCTAATTTGTCTGTGTATAAGAGTTTTAATTGTCACCTATTGGATTTACATAAAATGGATTATATTACCATTTGGACTCATATTATGTAACCTGCCTGGGTCAATGAAAGTAAATGTCATACCTAAAATGATTACTCGTGAATTCCTGAATCTTTTGCTGACTTCTTGAATCTCAACTACAACCTGATCTATAATTAATAATAATCCCTTATATAGCATTTAATGTGTACAAACACAATCTTTGCAAGCCATTACTTATGTCATCTTCAGCATTATTCTGGAACAAAAGAGGAGGCCCTTGTCATTATATGTAATTCACAGAGATGAGAAGGGTCCTGACTTAGGTCATTTGGAGCAAAGTACAGTGCCAGGAAAGAAAAGCTATTTACCACAGCTGGTCTCAAATGAAAGTTCCCCAAAGATAGAGACCATAGAGAACCCACAAGGTACTACAAATCATGTTCAACGCTCTGCTGCCGGGATTTGCACTCCTTTTTCATGGCACCATAGAACCAGAAGGTGTTAAATTCCGAAAGACCTCAGAAATCATTTTGGCTAGCATCCTTTATTTTTCCATATGAGGAATCTGAGTATATAGCCAAGGTTATGCTAGTTTTTGTAACAGATAAACCCTCACATCCCTGGGGTTTCACATAATGAAAGTTTATCTCTCACAGTGGTGAGGCTGGGAACCAAGCTCTTTCCATCGTGGCTCCACCATCTCCAGCATGTGGCTTCTAGGGTTGCTGTGGGAAAGGAAAGAGCATGTAAGTCATGGGTGAGAGGTTCTTAACAGCCAGGCCTGGAGGCAGCACGTATCACTTCCACCCACATCTCACTGGCCAACACTCAGTTGTTTGATCACCCTAACATCAGAGAGGCTAGGAAATGCAGTCTAGCTATTAATCCAAAAGGAAGGGGAAATGTGACTGGTAAACAGCTGGTGTCAGAAACACCAAGCAGGTCCTGCAACTGTCTTGAGCTAAGTCCACCCAGTCTACAAGTAGTGGCTGAGGTTGTTCCCAGGACCTCTGTTTCTGCACATGAATATCTACTACTTACTCTCGCCCTTCTCTCTTACTCTCCTTTGTACACTAGCCTTCATTATACAAATTCTCTACTGTTTCTAATCTCATGTTTTTCTTGAATTTTACTCCCAGGGATATGAAAAAGAAATGAGAAAAAGGAAACATTAGCTGTTAGTTATCCATGTGAAAGAGCACCTGAGAGACGATTAGTAATAGAAAAAAGAAAGTTGTTCTTTTGGAATCACCTAGCATCGTGCTCCCAGCTGTAATCAATTCCCATGTTTCTTCCAATGGTCCAGATAATAGAATACTAGACTGAAAGGACCTCAGAAACAGCTAACACAGAGCTGCCACTGTTATTAATACATCATGGAAACTTAAGCAACACCCCTGGGACTCTCAATTTAAAAAAGTGAGATAATGCCTCACATTAAGTTGTCATAAAGATTAAACATGATAATGTTAGACAAAACTAACTGGCCCAATGCCTGGAACATAGTAGGTTCTCAACCAATGCTAGTTGGCTTTGAATCTGAATCAAGTTCAATGCTGTCATGTTATAGAATGTTTTGTGTCCTCAACCATGTAAGATTAATCTGGTGCACAGGTCTTTTTGGGCTCCTGGGCACAATTCCAATATGGGAGAGGGAGTCCCTACACACACTACACCAGGAAATCCTCAGACACCAGCAGAATACAACTCAATTCTGATACTATCTACCTGGAGATAGCACCAGGTTGCACAGGTTAAAGGTTCAGTCTTATAAAACCGTCCTCCCCACCCCTCCCAGTTCAGAAGCCAGATCGCAAGCCTCAGGCTGTTACCTGTGTTTCTGATTGGTTACAGTTCAGGGGTTCCAGTGACCTCCTCCTTAAGTTCGATTTATCTGCTAGAGCAGTTTACAGAACGCAGGGAAACACTTACTAACCCTTACCATTTTATTAAAGCATATGATAAAAAGGATATGAATCAACAGCCAGATGAAGAGATACAGCAAGGTCCTCAACAAAGGAGCTTCTGTCCTCATGGAGTTGGGGCCCCACTCCCTGGCACCTGGGAGCATTTGATTCCACAAGCATGGAAGCTCTTCGAAAAAGGACCAGAAAGCTGTCCTCTTGGGTTTTCATGGAGACTTCATTATATATACATGATTGGCTAAGTCGCTGGTCATTGCCAATTAATTGAACCTCTAGCCCCTCTCCCCTCCTCAGAGATCAGGAGGCAGCATTGAAAATTCCAACCCTTTAATCAGAGTTGGCTCCACTGGCAACCAGCACCCCATCCTCAGGCTCTTTCCAAAAGTCACCTCATTAACAAAACAAAAGGCACCTTTATCACTCTCAAAATTCAGGAAATTCCAAGAGCTTTGGGAGCCGTGAGCCAGGAACTGTGAACAGACCAAATATATGTGAGAAATATATATCTTGGTCATCTAAATGATCAAATGTATTTTTCTTACAAATCACAATATCACAATAAGCTAGGATGTGATCTGTTAAATGACCCAAGTACTGTACACAGGAGGCCACAATCACCCACAAAGATGAAGGAGCTGCCTGCTGGGAATGAGAGCAAAGGCTGGGCCCAGCAAGCTGCTTTCACATACTTGTTTATTATACTAGAGCTAGCAGCAAGCCTGGGTTGCCCCCTGCCCCACTCTTCCACAGTCTTCCCATCCTTCCCTCTGTTCAATAGATTCAAAGCCAGGAAGGCTCTCCCTAAGGAGTATCACAAGCCCATCATGAAACCCACCCCAGTCACAGATAAATTCTCATTTGCATTTCCATTTCCTTGCTATGTGACTTTGGACATTTAATAAATGGTAGTTATTATTTTTATTATTGAGTTCATTATTATTTCCAGAGCACACTGATGTTACCACCCTCTGAGGGTCTTCACTGCCTCTGGAAAACACATCCTGTCCACTAACAAGACACAGAAATATATTGTCTCATGTGAGCCAGGCAAGTCCATTAACACTTGGTGCTCCTGAGGATCAGACCCAGCCAAACTTAACACACAGACTCTCAAACTGGTCCCTGAGGCATGTAACGATGATTCAAAACACAGATGAATTATCTCTCATGATAGAGTTCTCCAGTGTCCTGATGATGTGCAAAGTGAGATTGTGGACGAGGGGAAAGGAGCCTGAAAGACAATGGTAAAGTTATTGGCTCTTGCACTGGGATTTATGAAGTTCTAAGAGATGGGCATAAAGAGAAGACACCATGGAACCCAGGCCCACGAGCCCAGTACTGCCTGCAATGACAATTTTGAAACATGAGGAAACATTTCTGCACAGCTCCCGCACCAGTGGGCTCCAGGCGGCAGCACCTATGGCAGTACACGGAAAGGGTCTGTGCTGTTATTGCTTCATCCTTGACCAAGTCAATGACATGAGCTCTGTCACGTGTTCCCAAGGTCCTTATCACTCATTCTCACCACCTCAGAAAAGATGCAACTGGTTTTTCTTTCAGATTCCCATAGCATTTTTACCCACCCCTATTACCATAAATAATACATTATATTGTAACTGTTGATTTTCTTGTCTTTATCCCCACTAGGATGAGGAATCATGTCTTACTCCTCATCTGAGGTAAGCGGGTGTTCAATAAATGTTTGTAGACTGACAACTGGCCTCTTTTGCCAGATACCTACGTGCTCCTGACCCTTACCTCTCATTTGACATTGGATCCCATCTCTCTGCTGACCTAACTCCCAGGCATGCCCAGTCTTCTCCTGGCCCCAGCCTTGTTGTTGAGGAAGCATGGAGCCCCATCTACAATCAGGATTTTGTTGCACTCCTGACCCAGTTGGCTTTACCACCTCTACATGTGAGAGCTGCCCTGGCAGGCTGGGACTTTCCCTGCACTCCTTGTCCTCATAGCCTGGACCGAGGCAGCAGGGTCTCATGGATAGACATAGGGTTTGACAGTGAGAACCCATCCCATTGGGAATAATGCCATTTCTTGTAAATCACCCCCATCACCATTCTTCAGCTTCTTCCACTATAAATGGATGAAATGATACCATCCTCAGAGTAGAAATGAGAATGAAGGTAGAGGTGAAGGCACCTTAAAACAGAGTATTTGTTCAGTCAGCTCTGCCTTTGTCTGCAGCAGAAAGCCAAAAGCATTTAAACATTTCACCTACACCAGTGTTTGGATAAGGTGCCTCCATGAGTCCCTCCATCCCTGGTCAACACCTCTGTCCAGGTGAGAGGGCTGCCAGCAGTGTGCCTCCTGCATCGATATTCAGACTGCAGAAATCCCCACAAATGGGCAATGCAGGCAGAAGAGGAAGGTGTAGGTGTTTCTTAGGCATTGTCAAATAAGTGGATCAGCAAAATAGGAAGTGGCAGAGAGCAGAGACTGTCTGTGTTATTTCAAGCTTGTGATCACATCTCACATGCTCTGCTGAGCCAGTGAACAAAGCAGCCCTCGGAAAACTGGTACTTGGTGTGGGCGGGCTCAGGCAAACTGCCGGCAGCCCTAGCTCTGCTCTGCGTGCTCACTAGTGAATCTGACCTCCCCTGAGGGAGCCTCAGTGTCCTTGGGGCTCCTGAGGCAGGTCCTTTTAATTCAACATTTATCGAGCACTTATCAAGGCCAAGCATTGCACTGACATTTTGAGGGCCACAGAAAAGAAAAACCCACCATCCCTGCACACAATGACTTCCCAGTCCTGAGCCATAGTTGAAAGTTTTCTTAACCAACACTTCCAGCAGGTCTCTCTCCTGCTCAAGAACTTGCAATAGCTTCCTATTGCTTTCGATCGAGTACAGACTCTTTGGCCTGACTTTTAAGTACCCACCTCCAACCTAAGTCTACCTCAATTGCTAACGATAGCAAGACCTCCATTCCTGCACATGACATGTCCTAATTGTGCCAGGCTCTTCCTGTCTTCTCCAGTCATGCTGTAACGTTTTCTTACCTAACCCTTTCAAGACCTAGCTCAAATTCCATGAGCCTCTCATGATCTTTCTTTTCCAGACTCCAGTTCACTGACAGCAAGCCATAGTCTAGCACTAAATTATTCTTTAATTGTTTCACACAGTCTCTCTCTCACTAGACTATAAGGTCCTGAAGGGCAGAGACTATTCAATTAAGCTCAATTCAACAAATATTTTTGAACACCTACCATTACCCCTGCCTGTATCTGTTGATGCCTTGACTGACAGGCTGGTTCATGCTCTGGGCTCCTCCAGGCAGATGAACCGCTTTCATGATAAAGAGTTTAAGCCACAACCTTATGCAAATCTCAGCACTGTGACCTTCCCTTAAGGACCTTAGGGCATCCTGAAATAAGATGAAACAACCCATCCTCAAAGCTACCTTGAGAAATAGGAAACCACTTGTTCTCCCCCTTTTAAGGCCACGCTGCCTTGAAGTTGCTGCAGACCCATCCTATTTTTCCAAGACAGATGCCTGCCCAGGTCCTACCTATGTGTTGGTTTTCTGCCTCTGTTCTCAATACCCTACCCCCAACTCTTCCTACTGCAGGGAGAAATGCGGGGAGAAAGGGAGGCCTGCTGGATTCCTGGGCTGCTTACCTTTTTGCATGTTTGACTATTGCCATCTAGTGGCCATATGGCATAAACTAAACTCCCATCCCATCCCCCAAATGCTCCTATACCCCTGTTTTTTGAGGAGAGAAAAGAGCTCTACTTTTCAACCCCAAAAAGGTCCTAAAAACTGCTGTCAAAGACTGCCAGGAGCTTCAGTATTCTCAGGAAATTACTTGAATGCCTGCCACCTTGTAGAGGTTTAGGATAAGGGCCCTTCCTGTGGGTTAACAGCCTAGGCATGAAGGCTTTCTCTAAGCAGATGGAGGAGTTGCAAAAAAGGGAGAGGGAAGCAGGCAGAGAAAAGGGAGAAAGAGGCAGAAAGGGGACAGAAGAGGAAGAAGAGAGGTGGGGTGAGGTCAGGAAGTAACTGCAAACCCAGGGCTTGTGGTCACAGAGACAAGACGAGATAAACACTAAACTAGTGAGGGGGTTGGACCAGAAATGGCCCAGCCCTCAGAGCAGTTGAGTTAGTGCAGGATCTGAACCTAGGAACTTGAATCTGGAAGACAGCACAGGTGCCGTGAGAGTTGCTCCTTCACCTTCGGTTCCACGAAGTCCACGCTCCCCGGCTTCACATGCGTGCTGCTCACCCTGCCCCTGACACAGCACACCCTCTTTGTTAGTGGTGCCCCAGCATCCCTGCCTCCACCCTCCATCTTTCTGTCATCAAAGCAGCTTTCAGTGGACTAGGTATCCACTTGGGCTCAGAGCATGGCAGACAGAACCCCGGCAGCCCCTGGGCAATGGTGGGCTTTAACCCTCAGCCATCCTGTCCCTTCCCCACATGCCTGCTCTTAAACCTCTTCTTGCCCCACCCCTGCCTTCAAGCATTCTAGGTCCATTTGGAAGAAATATCTTCCTGCTGGAAGAAATGAAAATAAAAATACAGCCAGGCAGGGGGTTATCCTTTGCCTCATCCCCTAAGTCTGCCAGTCCCCGTGCCCTACCTGGGAGGCCAGCACCTTCAGTGAGACTCATTGAGGGGCTGAGGAAGGCTATTAAGCAAATTCATTATTGACTATTTCACATTAGATTCCATTTTTTCCCTTTGATGCCGACACAACTAATAAAAATGCACTTTATCTTCTTGAATTTATGGGCTCATAAACCTGCTTTCATGTACCTCAGGGAATTGGGATTAAAGGAGAATTAAACATCTCCAGTGCAAAGCCTGCTCAGGTGAGGGAGTGGGGGAGGGAACCAAAGGGGTGGGGGAGAAGGGAAGGAGTGATTCAAGGACAAGAAATAAACTGAAGTAAAAACCTGGCAAAAATATGGCTTTAATATATTGTAAAAGAATAAAAACCTCATAAAAAGTTATCACCAGACATGAGGAGTTCGTAATGTCGCCCATTGTGGATTCTGGGAGGAACTTTCTGGGAGATGAGAGTCATTAAGTAAGAGTGAGCCCACAGCTGGTGGGCAGGGAGAGGCAGGATGGAGGTTTGATGGAGCCGTACACACAGGCGGCCAGGGAAGCTGCCAGCCCAGAAGCAATGGGGGCCGGCTGCATGTGGGTCCTGAGACAGGGGACAGGCACTTCCCACAGGGGTCAGTGGAGATGGCTAGATCCAGGGTCTAGGAAGGAGGGAACTAGTCCTGGCTTTTGCTAACCAATATGACACCAGGTGAATTACCTAATCTCTCAGTTTCTTATTTTCTTCTGTTAACCAGGGACAAAAACCCCTGGCTACCTTCTTCCCAAAGTTACTCCAAGAGCCAAATAGAATGCGGCAGTCATGTGAAAGAGATTTCTTTGATTCAAACTAAAAATTTGGAAGCCATTCCCACCCTTTCTTTTCCTTCACCCCAAATCCCAGCCTTTACCAATCTTGTCATTTCTACATCAAAAAAATCTCTCCCCTTTCTTTTCTCCATCTCCAGCCCTAGGTGCAAACCACTCTTCCTTCTCACCCAGACTACTACAGTATCTTCCTTCTTAGCATCTTCTGAATTCATTCTCCACACAGCGGCTAGAATGATCTTGTAAAAATGTAAATCAGATTATGTCATTCCCTGCTTAAAACTCTTCAGGGGCTTCCCATTGAATTAAGGATAAAATTCAGAATTCTTAACCTGGTCTGAAAGGCCTAATCTAGCCGGGCCTATGTTTTGAAACTTATTCCACTGTAGTCAGGCCTTCTTTCTGTTTCTCTGCCACATTGAGCTCTGTTCTGCCTCTGGGCCTTTTGTACACGTCCTCATCTTTGTTAGAGAGTGCCCTTCCATACACCCCACCCCCAGCTCCCTGCATGTTTACCTGCCTCTGTGCATTAATCTCAATTCAAGTGTCACTTCAACTTCCATAAAATGTAAGCCACCTGTGTTCTGTGTCTATGTTTTTCCTACACTACAACTGATATGCAACCTACATCACAATTTGACTTATATATTTACTTTTGTATTTAAATTTAATATCTGACTCTCCTACTAAATTGTAACTCTCTGAGGGCAAAGAGTATGTCTATTTGTTATTCATTACAACACTAGGACTTAGCACATAGACCAATGCATGGTCAGCCCTCAGTCAATATTCACTGAGCAAAAGAAAAAGAACCTTAGATTACTGCTAAATAGAGGTTCAGGTCTTCCTGTGTTAGAGTAGAAGGAGAGAGAATCTAGGAGGAGGCCTGGAGAAGACTCTTGGGTACGAGCCAGACAGGCGATAGAGAAGAGATTGTCAAGGCACAATCATCTTTCCTCAGGCCTTTCTCATCTTTGCATTGCCACATGTGACTCATCACTGAATGTTGAATGCCTGTGACATGAAAGACTTTGCATTCAATGAGGATGGGAAATCCAAGCAGAATCTGATACTGCCCCTGCCCTCCAAAAGCAAAAATATTAATAGGAAGGGAGCCAGGAACCCAGAGATGAGACACAGGACATCGTTAAACATAGGACATAGGCCTCTTGAATCCTAGAACCTTGTTCTGACTGCAAGGAGAGGCAGACAAGCCGTCTCTCAGGGCCTCACAGGTGGCCATTTTTAATGAGGTCCTGATAGCTCTGAATCTAGTCCCCAGCTTTGAAGAGAAAATAATTTGTTTACTGCTCGTGAGCAGGACTGACTTATCCTAATCAAATTTACTAAAGACCCATTAAGTAAAGCAGAATTCCAGTTTATTTACATTGGGGAAACACAATTTCCACCCAGAGGAATCCTTCCCTGGAATTAGGACTTGCATTAATGTGCCCCCATATCTACAGTGGCACAGCCATATTGCACACTGTATCATTTTAAGAACCAATAGCATGTCAAGTTCACATTTGCCTCTTACCTTGGGCCTTTACTTAGGTTGTTTTCAATGTCTGAACTACTCTGCTGTACCCCTTCCTTCTCTTCCTCTTTGTGTAGATAATGCCAGGTTTCAGTTTCAATACCTATTGCTCTCAAATCTCTTCTCTAACTTATAGACTAGATTAGGTTTCCCTGCTAAATGTTCTTATAGTTTCTTATGTTTCTGCCCATCATTCATCCAACAAATATTTATTTATATTTATTTGAACTACTATGTGCCAAGCATCGCTGTGGATACTGGGAATATGTCAGTGAAGAAAATAGACAAAAATCCCTGAGATTTTGAAGAATAAATGTTATATGCATACACAGACAGATACAAATGGATTGTAAGCTTCCAATGTCTTGGGAACATTATTGTGCATTATATTTCTTGGTATTCATTAGAGTATTTCTTCATCCATTCCTAAAATATTTCTTGTTTTCCTATTCTGGGGTCAGGCATTGTGCTAAACTCTAAGGTGTTACTGGTATAACCAATACACATGGTCCCTGTCCTTAGGTATATACAATGTAAGGAGAGCAATAAACACTAAAATAAAAACACAAACAGCAGGGACTATGAAGAGAATGAAGGAGTGTGTAGGAAAGAGTAATAGNGAAAGAGTCTGATTGGGATTGTGTGGTCAGGGAAGACGTCTCTGACGAAATTACATTTAGGATGAGATTAGAAAGATGATTAGAAGATTGGAGGGATGAGAAGGACCCAACCATGGGAACAGGGAGAGGAAGGACATTGTTGGCAGAGGGAACAGCATCTCTGCAAATGTCCTTAGGCAGGAAACAGTTGACACTCTGTGGGACTGGAAGAAGATTAGTTTGCCTAAATGTGGTAAGTGAGAAGGTGTATGGTAAGAAATGAGGTTGGGAAGGTAGCCAGAGGCCAGCTCCTGTAGAGCCTTATGTGTCATGATAAAGGTTTTTGTTTTTATCCTAAGTGCAATGAGAAACCATTGAGATGTTTTAAGCAGTGGCTAGGTGGTATTTTAGAGCAAATGCAGAAATGGGAAGCCAGTTAGAAGGCTTTTGAAGTAGGTAAAAGGTGACAATATCTTGGATTGGAGTGATGGTGTTGGAAATGGGATACTGAGTGAACCCACATGCTTTGGGACTACCTAGGATGTGGAAATTTTACTGTCTTACACAGTGAACATAGAACACAGAAAATTCAACAAGCCTTATTTCCCTGGTGCACATCAATGTAGATGCCCATAACGGTTCTTCCTAATGTCTGCCCAAATTCATCTTGTAGCATTTTATGTTCATTTTCTTGTGCCAAAGACTTATCAGTAATCCAAAGTGCTTTCTTCACTAGTAAGTACATTTCCCTTTTGTGTTGACTCCAGCTTTGTTCTAAGTAGTTTTAGAATTCTTCAGCAAACTTCTTTGCATTTGAAGTCTGTTTTTATCATAATCCCTAAAGGTGTTATGTTTAAGTGGATGGAAGCAGTGCTGGTCTGGGAGACCTTGGAAGCCAGAGGCCTGGGACAATGTTGCTTTGAGGAAGGGTTCGAAAAGAAGGAGGACAGATCTGATTCAGAAAAGAGACTGGGCTCCTGGAGCCAGTTCTGTCTCTGAGAGCCGACTGATCTGAGATAAACAGCACACCCACCTCTTAGAGGCAGACAGATCCCTGTCCTCCTTCTCATTTATCCAGCACCATTACTGAGGACCTACTATGTGCCACATGCTTTCCAGGTGCTAGTAATATAATCATAAATGACGAAGAAATCACCTTTGTGGATGGAATGCTCTGTGTATAAATATGAGGTGTTATTGCAGCAGCGTCAAGTATGAGGGAAGCAAGGGTAGTCTAGGAACCCAGGTCTTCGGGGAGCGCTCACCTATGAGCAACTAACTATTCACTGAACTTGTGCTTGTCCCCCTCACAGAGAGATCATGGCTCTGAGGGAAATTCCTTGGCAATCACCTCATGCGTGATTTATAAATTTATGCTTCTCGGAGGCATCTGAACGTTGGGGCATAGATCTCAGTAATTAATCCTAGGAGGTCCCTAATGACAGAGGAGACTCTGCTGTGTCAAAGTTGCTTTAATACTAAGCAGCTTGTGTTATCTAACAAATGAGAACATTTCACACCCAATAAACGTCACTTTTGATAAGTGCTACCAGCGATCCTAAATCTGACAAATAACACACACACCAAGTCTCACCCACACTTGCCCTTCCCCTGCCCATCTTCTGGAAGGTGCTCTCCCTGAGTTCTTTGGGGAAGGGCAGGGCCAGAGCTCACCTCTGTTCTCATGGTAACCGTGGGGGCGGGGGCAGGACTCACAGCCAGCTGCTCCTTCTGCCAACAGCACAGCACCTGCATCTATAGAAGCGTTGCAGTTGCCTGTCAAATTCGGGTCATTTTAAGTGCAAAAGTGGATAATTCACACAGATAAATAAAGCAAAACAAACCAAAACGAAAAGCTTCTGCCCCTGCTTTCTTCTCAGTTCTCTTACTCAGGACACATCAGAGACTGTTTTGGGAGTTGGCTGAAATGATAAAAAATCACCCAAAGCTCATCATCAAAAAGCATTTAAATGATTAAATGTGTTTTACTGAATCAAGGAAACTGCAAAGATCCCATCTTTCCCCTCTGGGCTAACAGTGGATCTATCCTACTTGCTACGTAGAGAAGACTTTTATCTTGCACATCACTGTCTCTCAATTATATGAATGGGCCCAGATGACCATGGCAGGACAGAGGTTTCCGGGTGTCATCACTCTGGAATGAAGGTAGCAACCAAACTAAACCAAAACAGAACAGAATTGCTAAAAGAGAAAGGTCCTATGTGATTCCAACTCCATGACAATCTAAGAAATGCTCCAAAACTATGGAGACAGTAAAAGGATCAGTGGTTGCCAGGGGTTAGGGGTAGGGAGGGATGAATAAGTGAAGCCCAGGGGTTTTTAGGGCAGTGAAACTGTTCTGCATAATACTGTAATGGTGGATACTTGTCATTATACATTGATCAAAACTTATAGAATGCATAACTCAAAGAATGAACCCTAGTGTAAACAAACCATGGACTTTAATTATCAATAATGTATCAATATTGGCTCATCGATGGTAGCAAATGCATCTCACTAATGCAAGATATTAATAATAAGGGAAATTTAGGGGTAGGGACAAAGGGATATATGGAAACTCTCTATACTTTCTGCTCAATTTTTCTACAAACCTACAATTGCTCTAAAAAGTAAATTATATTAATTTAAAGATGAGAGAGAGAGGTTGTATGGCTCTTGGGCTCAGGACTACAAGATTTCTTGAATGTACTTATGATGTTCACTTTTAGGGAGCATGGTCCTCAATGAGCATAAGACATCATGGGCATACAAGGCCCCCATGTCAACATAATGGGGGGGGACCAGATGGATCACCCACTGACCACTTTCTCCATTTTCTCTTTCCACTTGTGCCTTTTCACACCTTAGATGTTGCATTCCCCTGCTAGAGTGTGAGCTCTATGAAAGCAAAGTAGACTTGGTCTATTTTGTTAATTGCTGTATCATTAATGTCTGGAACTCTATCTGAACATAGTAGATACTCAGTAAATAATTATAGAATTAATAAGTAAGTCAATATAACCACATGTCCACTTATTCACCAAATATCTCTGAAGTTGCTCTGATACATTATCCCAGGAGCTGTAGAGGAAATATGTATTATAAAACATAGTCTTTATATTTAAGGGACTTAGAATTTATTGGAAATTCTGATTCTAAAGTACAGTTTTAGGCAATACATGGCAATCATTCTAGGGGTCACAGTCTAGTACTGTCTGCCCGATGTCCTGATATACCTCTGATTGCATAAAGTGTCTGCCAGTGCATGGCAAATGGAGGTCCCCACAAATGTTTAGCAACTCCCCATTCTAAAATTGCCTACCAACAAACAGATTATTAAACCCTATTTTCATGGCAGAATCCCAGCATATTGGCCCCACCCTTGATAAATAACAGTAATGACAATATATTTTTAATTGCACAGAATCTTAAAGTTTACAAGTAGAAGGTACTTTCATATATATAAAACATAACAAATTATATATATTTACTATATGTATCTCTATATATTACATATAATATACATATATCATATACTATCATATTACCTGAATTTCCAGCCCTGGATATTAAGAATTGCCTATTCGGGGTCTAGAACTATTTCAAGAGGCGAAGAAGCACTAAGAGTGTCAGGCACTGTGCTAAGTGCTTCATGTGTCTCCCTCATGTGTCCCTCACAATGGGATGCTAAAAGGGAGGTGTTATCTCCAAGCTGCTGAGAGGGAACTAAGGTCTGAGGAATTAAGACACATTGAGCTAATAAGCAGCAAGTCTGGGATTAAAATTCAGGTCACTCTGATTTCAAAGATCAGATTCTTTCCAGAGACTGATGTATTGGCTCTAATCTACTGATCTAATGGCTCTCAAATCTAGAGGTTCCAGGACTTCTTCTAAGGAAGGAGGATTAGAATTTGAATTGTGTACCAGAGGCCAATTCAGTGGAATAGTCATGGTTCTACTTCCTTTCTAAGTGGTAAGCTGTTGCCGATGTCCTCCAAGACTGCCCCTAAGTGCTTAGTGTGCACTAGGCACTTTAAATGTATTCTCTCATCTAGTTTTCATTACAATTATATGATCTTGATAGTAGTAGTATCTCTATTTTACAGATGAAGTGACTGAGAGAAAAGCT
This sequence comes from Ursus maritimus, assembly GCF_017311325.1. NCBI lineage: Eukaryota > Metazoa > Chordata > Mammalia > Carnivora > Ursidae > Ursus > Ursus maritimus. The sequence continues at coordinate 72,385,859 of NW_024423453.1, forward strand.
AAGTAACTTGCCTAATTTCGTACAGTTTAGGAGAGGCTAAGCTGACATTGAACCCAGATTCTTTGACTGCATCACCTAAATGCTAGAGCCTCTACAGTGAATGGTTTTTCTCAAGGTCTCAATTTATACTAGTCAATATTAGTATTAGCTTTAGTTTTAGTATTGGTACTAGTTTTATTCTGTATTAGTCAGCTCAGACTGCCATAACAAAACACATAAACAAAATGTTTTCTCCCAGTTCTGGAGGCTGGAGGTCTGCAATCAGAGTTGCAGTATGGTTGAGCTCCATCTGTGCTACAGACTGAATGTTTGTCTTCCTCCAAAATTCACATGTTGAACCCCTAATCCCCAATGTAATATGTGGAGATGGGGCTCCTTTGGAAGGTAAATAGGTCAGGGAGGTAGAGCCCTCATGATGGGATTAGTTCTTTTATAAGAAAAGACACAAGAGAGCTTGTTTCCTTTTTCTCTGTTCTCTGCCATATAAAGATTCAAGAAGATGGTCATCTATGAATCAGGAGCTGGGTCTTCACCAGACACCACATCTGTTAGCACCTTGACCTCAGACTTCCAGCGTTCAAACTGTGATAAATAAATTTCCATTGTTTAAGCCAGAAGATGCATGTTATTTTTGTTATAGTAGCCCAAAGGGACTTCACCTTCATGACCTCATTGAAACTTAATCACCTCCCAAAGTCCCCACCTCCAAATACTTTGAAATTTAGGGCTCAATGTGTGAATTTTGAGGGGACACAGTTCAGCCCGTAGAACCTACCCCTGGCTTCATCTCAGTATCCCTTGCTGTAATACCACGTCACTCTTTTTCCACCCCATTTTTTTGTGGAGCCAAGAATAGCCACTTAAGTCAGGCTCAATGTTGCACCGAGCCAGACCTGGAGCCTGACTCATTAGGCATTTACAGTCTTAAAAGAATCAACTCAGATTATTAACGGGGGAGACTATTGCCTTTTATTTCTTTCCTCCTTTATTCTAAAAGGGAAGAGTAACAAGTTAGCTTCTGTTGTTGGAATAACAACAAGGGCATTTTCTGGCAGTCAGTTCATGAGGAAATTTGTCTTGTAATGGGAGCTTCAGAGGCTCACTCAGCATCAATGGCGTCCACGGTATGAATTAGCCTCCTCTCCACATTTACAAATGTTATTGTAATTATTGCAGCTACAATGAATACAGCATGGCCTACTTCTTCATTAAAAATTCAGCTGTAGCAGGGTATCCCTAACCCTGGGGACAGAACAGGCCCCAGTGCCCCGCAGTCTCACAGTGAGTAATATTCCATTGTATGTCTACACCACCTCTTCTTTATCCGTCCATCTGTCGATAGACATCTGGGCTCAACAGTGCAGTGGGAGAGCTAGCCCATCCAGCACAGTGTTAATACAAGCTCGGTGGCAGCTTCTCTATGAACCTGCAAAAGCCCTTTTCCCTACCCTGCCGGCCAGTGGCTTCTAGATTGACCTCCGGCTCCTCCAGACTTCCCTCAGTGCAGAACATGTCCCCGTCCATCTCCTGCCTTCCCTCCACAAAGGACAACAAAGGACCTGCAATGCAGCAACTTGCTACCTCTCCAGTCCCAGATCTTTGGCTGCCTCAACCCTCCCCCCCAGAGCTGCCAATTCCTTCCTTTCTTCCCAGTGCCAGTGATCCCGAGGGGAGCCAAGGTCCTGTAGCACCAGGAGTAGGTCTGTGCTGCCAACTGAGGACGCTGGCTCAGATGCTATTGGGCTTCAGCAATGGTCTGGCAAAGAATCCAGTGCTGGCAATGTGCAACAAGAAATTCTCCTGAAGGAATGGCTAAAATTAACAACTCAGGAAACAACAGATTTTGGTTATGATGCAGAGAAAGGGGAACCCTCTTACACTGTTGGTGGGAGTGCAAACTGGTGCAGTCACTCCTCAAAGCAGTAGGGAGGTTCCTCGAAAAGTTAAAAATAGAGCTACCCTATGATCCAACAATTACACTACTAGGAATTTTTCCAAAGCATACAAACACAGTGATTTGAAGGGGCACATGCACCCCAATGTTTATGCAACAATGTCCACAGTTGCCAAAATATGGAAAGAGCCCAGATTCCATCGACAGATGAATGGATAAAGAAAAGGTGGTATATATGCAATGGAATATTACTCAGCCACCAAAAAGAATGAAACCTTCCCATTTGCAGTGACGTGGATGGAACTAGAGGGTATTATGCTAAGTGGAATAAGTCAGAGAAAGACAAATACCATATGATTTCACTCATATGTGGAATTTAAGAAATGAAACAGATGAACATAGGGGAAGGGAAGGGAAAATAAAATAAGATAAAAACAGAGAGTAAAGAAAATCATAAGAGACTCTTAACTCTAGGAAACAAACTGAGGGCTACCAGAAGGGAGGTGGAGCGGGGGATGGGGTAACTGGGTGATGGACATTAAGGAGGGCACTTGATGTAATGAGCATGGAACTTATAAATCACTAAATTCTACCCCCGAAACTAATAATACTGTAAATGTTTACTAAATTGAATTTAAATAAAAAATTAAAAAAAATAAATTCTCTTAAAGGAAAGACATGTGATCAAGAAACCATTTTGCAATCCTAGGAGCAGAGTCTGCTGGCCCTCAGGCAGGCAGGCAGGCAGGCAGGCAGGCAGGCAGGCAGGCAGGGAGTTCTCATCCTAGAATGGTAGTACTCGAAAGAAACCAAAAGATTATCTTGTCCAACCTTTGCCTTACACAGAGAAGAAATCCCAGGAAAGAAGAGGTCAGGAAGTGACAGGTTGTGCAGTTAAACAGAGCAATACCCAGCTGTCCTAAGCCTATGGCCAGGGTATTTCCCCTACAATTTAAAGAGCCACAGAGACCAGACCAGGCAGGGGGAGGCCAGGCCGACACACACACAGACACGGAGCACCCTGGGCTATATGGGAAATCAAGTTCCCTGCGTCCAGCTCCATGTGCTTCCCTAACCTCTCTCTCCAGAGTTTTTTTTTTTCTTCCTTCTTACTTCCTCCCAGCTTTCAAATGAAAAGCTGAAATCTGGGTTGAAAATTGGCTTCCCTGGACTTTCCTCAGGAGATGAAATTGCTTTCAGACTTGGCTCTCTTTAGTAGAACTGACCGTTTCACTAATTTGCTGTTAGCATAAGGCTTGGGAGGGGTGAGAGAAAAAGCAAGAAGGTAGGTCTTTCCAGAGCCCATTACCTCTCTCTCTCTCTCTCTCTTTCTCTCTGCTTCTTTCTCCTTCTTTCTCTGTCTCGCTCTCTCTCTGTTTTCAAATGGGCCTGATTTGGGCTTCATATCACCCTCTAATCCACTTCAAACAGCTTAAGCCCCACACTGGCATCAATGAAGTTCTTACTAACAAATTTAACTCTGGCTCCATTGTTCACCTTTGAAGGGAAGGAGCCCTTCCTGTTCTAAATTCCAGGCTATTGTGCTGTCTGTGTCTTTTTATATAAAGTCCTGGGTTTGTTAATGCTTTTAGTATCCTATGCAGTTAAAGCCTGAATGATGGAATGAAGTTGGGCAATGATAGGCCCTGGGCTGATGCAAATTGTAACTGAAAAGATATTAGACTGAAAGAGTCAGGAAGAATATAAGAAAAAAATCTTCTGCATAAATTGGGGCAGTGCTGCTCTGCCAGGAATGCTACTATTAACAAAGTGAAACCACATATGTGAATTTTAGTGCTGGCCAATGCTATCACCCCGCACCAGCCTTCTTTCTCAAAAGGGCCACATAGTAATCATAGCTAACATTACTGAGCACTTATTGTGTGGCAAGAACTGCTGAGTGCTTTACATGCAGTATCTCCAGTTTTCATAGCAACCCTATCCTGGAGGGTAGGGTTATAATGTCTTGTTATAACAGATGAGTTAACTGAGGCTTCAGGATTTTAAGAAACTAGGTTTGGCTCACAGAGCCAACAGTGGTAGGTCCCAGCTTTGAGAACGCAGTTATTCTGACAAAATGGGCTAAACCCTGACTCTGTAAGCTTTCTCTATATAAATCCTCAGCTCCAGTACCTGAGGAAAGGCTGAGGAAGATGCTCTGGACCTAGGATGGTTAGCACATGCCAACATGAAGAAGCAAACAAAAAAGTGATGCACTATTTTGTCATTCCATTTCAAGCTGTGGGCTCTAGCACTGCCTCTGTCCTCTCTGCAAAACAGTTTCCATATATCTAAATGAAAGAATCTAGTTGGAGGGTCTCCCTTCCACCCCCAGTAGTTTCCATTTGGTCAATGAAGGAGTAATAGAAAAATAATATTAGGCAGGAGCATGGAGCTGGCCATATCTTCACTGCTACCCCAGGCCACTTCATTCAGCTACATAAAGTGGATAAGAACTCCACGTGAAAATTAGCAAAGCAAAACATAAAGAGTTTCTCCTACTTCACATATTTAAAAATATTAAAGTGTAGAAAGCATTCAGTAACAAGGTTTCCTTTTTTTTTCTCCTTCATACTCACTGTTGATTAATTCCGTGTTTTCCCAGCAGCAATAGTACAATATCACTCAAAATGCAGATGGGAGGACACAGCAGGGAAAGCATGAACAAGGAGCTCATGTCTCAGGGGTCTGATGACTACAAGCTTTGTTCTCATAGTTACTCTGATGTCAGAGAAGCCCTGGTGGGTGTGAATAGCCTGGTAAAACAAAATTATCTGCCCAGGACCTCTTAACCTTCTGGATACATAATCTTACTAATCTCACAGGATCGACACCTAGCTGGTTTACATGGAATAGGGACAGCTAGACAAAATGGCTGTCGTGTTGGCAGCAACATGGAGACTTTATAATGATACCACAAACTGGACGTTGGAGCTCTCCAGTAGACAGGTCACAAAGGACTTCTATTGCTCAGTGCTTCCAAGGAGCCCTCAGAAGATGGGACGTTTGATGACCTGATTTCCCAGCTCATGAATGTTTGAAATTGGGTTTAGGGAGGTAAATGGAAATCTGTGGTCTCTAAATAGGAGGTCTGCATTTTAGGGCAGTGTTTCCCACCTGAGATGATTGGAATCATGAGCATTTGTCCTGGTTGTCATAGAATCATGGTCTGTTTATTTTGCCAACAGAGTAGACAAGCCTCTTTTGTAATGTATAATGAAGACACATTATCTCCCACCCTTGGAGGTGGAGAGTCTCAAAGTGGTGAAGCATAGATACAATGTGAGGAAAGACTTAATGGAGCTGCAAAGAGCTGAGGAGCTCCAGGGTAAGGAGGGAAACGGAGTGAGCACACTGGATGTATCCCAGCATAATTATAAATTCATTGAGATTCATTTGTTTATTCATTCACTCATTGATTCTCTGACTCAGCACTACTATTCTGTGTCAGTCACTATAAAAGGCTCTGAGGCCACAGCAGAGAATGATATAGGTGCCATCAACCCCTGTCCTCATAAAGCTCACAGTCCAGACAAGGGTACAGAGAAAGAGGGAAATAGCAGGCAGACAATTAAGTCTGTTGTGATGAGTGCTGGAAGGAGAAATGGAGGGTGTGGTGGTGCTACGTAACCTTGAGAGAGATTGTGTCAAGAAGACACAATCCCACTCTGCCACTGCAGCACCCACCGTCCCCTAATTTGTTTCTCCAATGTCTCTTGACCATACCTTCTATTCTTTTGCCTCCCACTTACTCTTCGCAGTGCACCCTGCCTACTTTATCTTCCTCAAACATGTCAGGCTCTCTGTCACTCAGAGCCTTTGCACTTACTGTTACTCTGCCTGGAACACTCTCCCTAGACAAGCTGAGTGGTTTGCCCTCCATCTTCTCCAGTCCTTGACACAAATATTGTCTCATGAGGCTTCCCTGGCCACTCTACTTAAATTGCTAAGAGCCCACTCCCTATCTCCTTTCCTGTTTTACTTTTCTTATTGGTACTTTTCACCATCTGCCATGTGTATGTATTGACCTACTTATCTTGTTGGCTGTTTATCTATCCCCCCTAAGCACAAAGCTCTATGAGAGTAGGGATTTTGTCTACTTTGTTTACTGCTGAGTCCTTAACACCTAGAACTGTGGTTGGTATATACTCGATAACTATTTGAATGCTGAATAAATATTGGTTTAAGGAAAATTAAATAATAAGTAGGGGTTATCCTTGCAAAAAGACTGAGGGTTGACAAGGTGGAGGTGAAGGGATGTGGAGGTGGAGGAGTACAGGCAGAAGGAATAACAAGGGCCAAGGTCTGGAAGTAGAAAAAGTGTGGTACATATGAGAACGTGCTCTGCTCTGTTCTGTTCTGCTCTGACTGGCTGAAAGGCAGAGTTTGTCAGAATGGAAAAGCTTGAGGCGAGAAATGAGACATAAAGTTGAACTGAGGCCAGATTGGTACCTTGTTATGGAATTTGGACTTAATCCTCTGGTAAATGGGTAAATATTGAGGATATATTATTTTAGTTTATATTTTATACATAATTATTTTGTTAAAATATTTTGAATATAAACATAAAATTATCAGATTTATGTTATGGGAAGATCACTTTGGATACACATGACAAGTGAACTAAAGTAGGGCATGAAGGGCAGGGAGGCCGATTAGGAGGCCATTGCAGAGGTTCTGGCAAGACAAGATGGCAGCATAGACTAGGGTGGTGTCAGAAATCCAGCAACATGAGTCTGGGTTCAAGAGACATTCAGGACACAGAATTGTTAAGCCTAATCATATATTAGCCGAGAGGTGTGAGACATGGGGAAGAGCCTACATTCTATCATGGACCTTGGGTTAGATAGCAATGGTACTCATTGAGTCAAGTCAGAAGAAGAAACATTGACACGTGACAGAGTCAGTTTGAAGTCTTAGTGTGGCATTCCAGTGGAGATGGCTGGTAGAAGTCTGATCACAGTGGTGAGCACTTCTAAGAGAGAGCTATAGGCTGGAGACAAATATTTGAGAATCAGTACACACACAGAGAATGAAGTCCTGAAAGTAAGTAAGACCATCCAGGGAGCAAAGGACTCACCCTAGACTACACCTTAGGGTTGGGCCTGAGGGATGTTTCACAGAGAACCACCAGAGACAGCTACCAGTCAGGAATCACAGGATTCTCAGAGTCAAGATATTTTCATATTGCAGCAAAGTCTGGCACTGTTGGGTGAGAAGCCAAAGTTGAATAGAATGAAGAATTTGAGGCAGGTAAAAAGTATTGACCTTGACCTTGGAGAGACACAGTGCTGACTTCAAATCTTGAGTCCTACTAATTATGCCCTTAACAGCTCCATGTCCCAGGTTCTTGATGGAAAAATAAGGATCATCATGCTTTCTTCACATGGATACCACTGGATTTTAATGAGAAAATGGAAATACAAAGGTGCAGGGTTTGAGCCTTTGCAAGTTTGCTCAGCAATTAATTTAGTAAACATTTGCTGCACACAAAAGATGTGCCAGGCACCAGGAAGGCCATGACGTGGTTGAACAGAACTGAATGGTTCCTGGCTAGGCTGATGACCCCAGACAAGAGTGTGATGTGAGAAATGATTTGCCTTCACTTTCTGGTATTCTAAGGGTGGTGCTTGTGCTGCTCCTAGATTCCATCAGTCTCTTTTCCAGTCCTCCCATAGTGCAGCACAACATACATTTTCCTGACCACCTCTGTCCCAGGAGCCAAATTCTCTAACTTCTTGGCCTGACCCTACCCCCTTTTATCAAAGCCAAACTAAGCGATGGAATGAATCTACTTATTATAATTCAGCCTTCTGAGGCAGGGTTTTTGTGGGTTTTTTTTTCCAATTGATTAAATAGACATTTATTCCAAGGACATAATGCCATGAAGAAACTCACTGAGGCCAGCTTGGGAGTGGGAGAAAACTGTTGCCCCTCACTCAAAGGGGAATGGGACCTCAGCACTTCTCTGCACGCCAGCCTTTCAAGGAAGTTTGGGGCAGAGCTCATGAGTGTGTTCTGTGAGGCCAGGGGTTTTTGTTTGATATATTCACTTCTGTTTACCTAGTACCTTGTTTTGGGGATAGGGTAGACACCCAACGAATTCTTAAATCACTGAATGTCTTATCCATGTCAAGGCATTAAAGAACTGAAAATTCAGATAGTTTGCCTAGCAACCAAGGAGTGAGAAAGCTGAGTAATCAGTACTGGGATCAAGAAGTCAGTCAAAGGAGGTGCTCTGAAAAGGGGTCCTCCAACCCCTGACAAACATAGCTGCTTTCTACCTGTGGGCAATGTCTGTCTGTGCACCCAGACTGAGCCAAGTGTAATAAAGGCAAAGCAGGACCAGTGGGAGTTAGAGAGTCATGACTGCCCAGGATTTCCTCTCTCTACTTATTCCTCCTTGCTTCACTAAACAAACAAAGGCTGTGAGTCCCCAGGTTGTGCTCTCTGACTTCCACTTACTTCTTAGGAGACAGATCATCTCTCTCTCAGACAATTAAGAGCTTACTCTGGGAAGGACCACAGGTTGGAGAACAGGAGCAAGGCTGACCTTCTGGCACACTGGATAGAAATTCAGTTCTGCCACTGACCAGCTGTGTGACCCAGAGCAGCCCACAACTGCCCTGGACCTCAGTTTCTCAAATCTAGAAAGGCAAAGGGTTGCTTTGAGAATTAACTAACATTGAATGTTTGACAGTGAATATGAAGTCTGATTGCTGGAACGACATAGGGCTTCATCAGTACGTGTACAGGTAATCTGTAGCTGCTAATTTTTGCAAAATTATTTCATTGGTATTTGACTCTCTCTATGCTGTAAAGCCAATAGAATGCAGAATTCAAGACAGCTGTATTTTTGTCTGACATAAAATAGGTATTCAATGAATATGTTAAAGGATTAAATGAACTTTTCTAATTTTACCTCTTATTGCTCCCTCACCCAGACTCTTTGACCCAGAGACACTGTCTTCTCACTGCTCCATGTTCATATTTCCCATGAACCAAAAAATAAATGATTACATTTCCCATGAACCAAAAAATAAATATCTAATATGTTCCTATATTGTGTTCAGGACTTTTGGGGGGTCCACAGGGAATAAAAAGAACAATAACATGTAGTCCTATCCCCAAAAAATTATAATTTGGTTGGGGTGAGAAGTGTCAAGTGAACAAGGCAAACAGTAAGTGTTAGAGGAGGAAAGCTAAGGTGAATGGGGGATTCTTGAAGGTTGTGGTATTTGAGCTGGATCTAGAAAGACATATGGCCTGAGTCTCCCCAAACAAGTGTTACCTTAAAATGAGACTTTCTTTCTTTGGTCACCTAATTGTCCCTAAAATAGTTGAAGCCTGTCAGCTTTAAATATAAAGCTAAGTGGTGCAATTTAGTGATAACACACAGTTTGAATTTAGAAATTATGTCAGAGTCTACTCACTGCCTGCCCAATATCTATTTTTGCTTTTTTCTTTAGTAGTAGAAACACCGTTCTCTTTGATGGTGACAATATGCCTGAGTAAAAGTACTCAATTTTCCACACTTCCTCCCAGGCAAGAGTATCTATATGACATAGTTCTGGACAAAAAGAAAAAGCATAAGTTACTGGCTGGAGCTTTTAAGTGGAGGTAATATTCAAAATAAATAACAACCAATTAAAAAAGCACACGTAGTGCAAACTGTAGTAAATATAGCTCTATTTCCAGGAAAGTTCTGTAAAAGGAACAGTCTCAATGTCATGAGCTTTGCCACTTTGCTCTTTCCTTCTTCCTGCCTGGAACATGATCCAATATCTGAAGGTACAGCAGCCATTTTTCAATTACAAAGATAAAAGCTGAAGATGCTAATAAGTGATAGTGCAGGAAGAGAGAGAAGTCTGGGTCTTAAATGACCTTCTTGACCTTCAGCTGCACCTGAAAACTGCCTATTTTCAGAGCACATATGTTGAATTTGATAAAGTAATCCCTTACCTATCTAAGCCACTCTCAGTCACTTTTTCTGCTGTTTTCACTTGAGTGGAATTCTAACTGATACAGTCATCAGACCATGTTTAAGTGTAAGAGTGTGGTTGACTTTTGATCTGAATATTGTAAAAAGATTTGTGACTTACTTGGGCTTGGATGTTCAGATCCCCAATGCCTGACTTGTCTCAATAAAGTAATCCCAACACCCAGATGACCACAAAACAGAGGACCCAATTAGGCCCAGCATACACCTAGTCTGTGTTGTCACTGATGGATTTTCTTTCTTTCTTTCTTTCTTTCTTTTTTTTAGTAGTTAGCGAATTAATGAATGGTGCATTTTATTTTTTATATTTTTTAGTAATAATTTTTATTATGTTATGTTAGTCACCATACAGTACATCCTTAGTTTTTGATGTAGTGTTACATGATTCACTGTTGCATATAACCACCCAGTGCTCCATGCAATACGTGCCCTCCTTAATACCCATCACCAGCCTATCCTAATCCCCCACTCCCTCCTCTCTGAAGCCCTCAGTTTGTTTCCCAGTTTGCATAGTCTCTCATGCTTCATTCCCCCTTCTCTTTACCCCCCTTCATTCTTTCCTTCCTTCTCCTACCGATCTCCCTGCTATTCCTTATATTCCATAAATGAGTGAAACCATATGATAATTGTCTTTCTCTGCTTGACTTATTTCACTTAGCATAATCTTCTGCAGTCCCATCCATGTTGCTGCAAATTTGGGTAATTGTTCTTTCTGATGGCTGAGTAATATTCCATTGTATATATGGACCACATCTTCTTAATCCATTCATCTGTTGAAGTGCACCTCAGCTCCTTTCACAATTTAGCTATTGTGGACAAAGCTGCTATGAACATTGGGGTGCATATGGCTCTTCTCTTCACTACGTCTATATCTTTGGGGTAAATACCCAGTAGTGCAATTGCTGGATCACAGGGTAGCTCTATTTTTAACTGTTTAAGGGACCTGCACACTGTTTTCCAAAGTGGCTGTACCAACTTGCATTCCCATCAACAGTGTAAGAGGGTTCCCCTTTCTCCACATGCTCTCAAACATTTGTTGTTTCTTGCCTTGTCAATTTTTGCCATTCTAACTGGTGTAAGGTGGTATCTCAATGTGGTTTTGATTTGAATTTCCCTGATGGGTAATGATTTTGAACATTTTTTCATGTGTCTGTTAGACATTTGTATATCATCATTGGAAAAGTGTCTGTTCATATTCTGCCCATTTTTTGATTTCATTATTTGTTTCTCGTGTATTGAGTTTGAGAAGTTCTTTGTAGATCTTGGATACCAGTTTTTTATTGTAGAGTCATTTGCAAACATCTTCTCCCATTCCATGAGCTGCCTCTTAGTTTTTTTGACTGTTCCCTTGGCTGTGCAGAAGCTTTTTATCTTGATGAAGTCCCACAAGTTCCTTTTTTCTTTGGTTCTCTTGCCTTTGGAGATGTGTCATGAAAAAAGTTGCTGTGGCCAATGTTAAAGAGCTTACAACCTAAATTCTTCTCTATGATTTTGAGGGATTCTTGTCTCACATCGAAGTCGTTCATCCATTTGGAGTTTATCTTTGTGTATGGTGTGAGAGAGTCGTCAAGTTTCATCTTTTGCATATAGCTGTCCAATTTTCCCAGCACCATTTATTGAAGAGACTGTCTTTTTTCCACTGGATGTTTTTTCCTGATTTGTCAAAGATTAGTTGCCCATAGAGCTGAGGATCCATTTCTAGGTTCTCTATTCTGTTCCATTGGTCTATGTGTCTGTTTTTGTGCCAGTACAATGCTGTCTTTGTAATCACAGCTTTGTAGTACAGCTTGAAATCAGGCAACGTAATGCCCCCAGCTTTGTTCTTCCTTTCCAACAATTCCTTGGTGATCCGGGGCCTTTTCTGGTTCCACACAAATTTAAGGGCTGTTTGTTCCAGCTCACTGAAAAACATCATTCGTATTTTGATTGGGATGACATTGAAAGTGTAAATTGCTCTGGGTAGCATAGTAACTATGTTTATTCTTCTGATCCATAAGCATGGAATATTTTTCCATCTTTTTGTGTCTTCTTCCATGTCTTTCAAGAGTGATTTGTAGTTTCTAGAATATAAACCCTTTACCTCTTTGGTTAAGTTAATTCCCAGCTATTGTATGATTTTGGTGCTATTGTAAATGGAATGGATTCCCTAAGTTCTCTTTCTTCAGTCTCATTGTTCGTGTATAGAAAAGCAACTGATTTCTGAGCATTGATTTTTATATCCCGCCACATTACTGAATTGCTCTATAAGTTCTAGTAATTTGGGGGTGGAGTCTTTTGGGTTTTCCATATAGAGTATCATGTCATCTGCGAAGAGGGACAGTTTGACTTCTTCTTCGCTGATTTGGATACTTTTATCCCTTTTTGTTGTCTGATAGCTGTTGCAAGGACTTCTAGTACTATGTTGAATAATAATGGCGAGAGTGGGCATCCTTGTCGTGTTCCTGATCTTAAGGGAAAGGCTTCCAGTTTTTCCCCATTGAGAATGATATTTGCTGTAGGCTTTTCATAGCTGGTTTTTATGATATTGAGGAATGTACCCTCTATCCCTGCACTCTGAAGGGTTTTAATCGGAAAAGGGTGCTGTATTTTGTCCATTGCTTTTTCTGCATCAATTGAGAGGATCATATGGTTCTTGACTCTTTTCTTGTTGATGTGATCTATCACACTGATCGATTTGTGAATGTTGAACCACTCCTGCATCTCAGGGATGAATCCCACTTGGTCATGATGGATAATCCTGTACTGTTGGATCCTATTAGCTAGGATCTTGTTGAGAATTTTGGCATCCACATTCATCAGGGATATCAGTCTGTACTTCTCCTTTTTGATGGGGTCTTTGCCCGGTTTGGGGATCAAGTTAATGCTGCCCTCATAGAATGAGTTTGGTAGTTTTCCTTCTGTTTCTATTTTTTGAAACAGCTTCAGGAGAATAGGTATTATTTCTTCTTTGAATGTTTGGTAGAATTCCTCGGGGAATCTGTCAGGCCCTGGACTCTTGTTTTTGGGTAGGTTTTTGATCACTGCTTTCAATCTCCATAATTAATCAGTCTGCTTAAATAATCAATTTCTTCCTGTTTCACTCTTCGTAGTTTATAGGTTTCCAAGAAGGCATCCATTTCTTCTAGATTGTTTAATTTATTGGCATAAAGCTGTTGATAAAAGTTTCTAATGTTCCTTCCTATTTCATTGGTGTTGGTCGTGATCTCTCCCCTTTCATTCATAATTTTATTAATTTGGGTCCTTTCTCTATTCTTTTGAATAAGTCTGGCCAGTGGCTTATCAATCTTATTTATTCTTTCAAAGAACCAGCTTCTAGTTCTGTTGATCTGCTCTACTGGGCTCCTGGGTTCTAATTCATTGATCTCTGCTCTAATCTTGATCACCTGCCTTCTCGAGTGTGGGTTAAGCCTGTTCTTCTGTTCCAGCTCCAGCTTCTTGAGGTGAGAATATAAAAACTGCATTTTAGATTTTTCTATTCTTTTGA
>NW_024423453.1:72399245-72419481 GCF_017311325.1 Ursus maritimus
TGTCCAATTTTCCCAGCACCATTTATTGAAGAGACTGTCTTTTTTCCACTGGATGTTTTTTCCTGATTTGTCAAAGATTAGTTGCCCATAGAGCTGAGGATCCATTTCTAGGTTCTCTATTCTGTTCCATTGGTCTATGTGTCTGTTTTTGTGCCAGTACAATGCTGTCTTTGTAATCACAGCTTTGTAGTACAGCTTGAAATCAGGCAACGTAATGCCCCCAGCTTTGTTCTTCCTTTCCAACAATTCCTTGGTGATCCGGGGCCTTTTCTGGTTCCACACAAATTTAAGGGCTGTTTGTTCCAGCTCACTGAAAAACATCATTCGTATTTTGATTGGGATGACATTGAAAGTGTAAATTGCTCTGGGTAGCATAGTAACTATGTTTATTCTTCTGATCCATAAGCATGGAATATTTTTCCATCTTTTTGTGTCTTCTTCCATGTCTTTCAAGAGTGATTTGTAGTTTCTAGAATATAAACCCTTTACCTCTTTGGTTAAGTTAATTCCCAGCTATTGTATGATTTTGGTGCTATTGTAAATGGAATGGATTCCCTAAGTTCTCTTTCTTCAGTCTCATTGTTCGTGTATAGAAAAGCAACTGATTTCTGAGCATTGATTTTTATATCCCGCCACATTACTGAATTGCTCTATAAGTTCTAGTAATTTGGGGGTGGAGTCTTTTGGGTTTTCCATATAGAGTATCATGTCATCTGCGAAGAGGGACAGTTTGACTTTTTCTTGGCTGATTTGGATACCTTTTATCCCTTTTTGTTGTCTGATTGCTGTTGCAAGGACTTCTAGTACTATGTTGAATAATAATGGCAAGAGTGGGCATCCTTGTCGTGTTCCTGATCTTAAGGGAAAGGCTTCCAGCTTTTCCCCATTGAGAATGAAATTTGCTGTAGGCTTTTCATAGATGGTTTTTATGAGATTGAGGAATGTACCTGCTATTCCTACACTCTGAAGGGTTTTAATCAGGAAAGGATGCTGTATTTTGTCAAATGCTTTTTCTGCATCTATTGAGAGGATCATATGGTTCTTGACTCTTTTCTTGTTGATGTGATCTATCACACTGATCGATTTGTGAATGTTGAACCACTCCTGCATCTCAGGGATGAATCCCACTTGGTCATGATGGATAATCCTGTACTGTTGGATCCTATTAGCTAGGATCTTATTGAGAATTTTGGCATCCACATTCATCAGGGATATCAGTCTGTAATTCTCCTTTTTGATGGGGTCTTTGCCTGGTTTGGGGATCAAGGTAATACTGGCTTCATAGAATAAGTTTGGTAGTTTTCCTTCTGTTTCTATTTTTTGAAACAGCTTCAGGAGAATAGGTATTATTTCTTCTTTGAATGTTTGGTAGAATTCCTCGGGGAATCTGTCAGGCCCTGGACTCTTGTTTTTGGGTAGGTTTTTGATCACTGCTTTCAATCTCCATAATTAATCAGTCTGCTTAAATAATCAATTTCTTCCTGTTTCACTCTTCGTAGTTTATAGGTTTCCAAGAAGGCATCCATTTCTTCTAGATTGTTTAATTTATTGGCATAAAGCTGTTGATAAAAGTTTCTAATGTTCCTTCCTATTTCATTGGTGTTGGTCGTGATCTCTCCCCTTTCATTCATAATTTTATTAATTTGGGTCCTTTCTCTATTCTTTTGAATAAGTCTGGCCAGTGGCTTATCAATCTTATTTATTCTTTCAAAGAACCAGCTTCTAGTTCTGTTGATCTGCTCTACTGGGCTCCTGGGTTCTAATTCATTGATCTCTGCTCTAATCTTGATCACCTGCCTTCTCGAGTGTGGGTTAAGCCTGTTCTTCTGTTCCAGCTCCAGCTTCTTGAGGTGAGAATATAAAAACTGCATTTTAGATTTTTCTATTCTTTTGAATGAGGCTTGGATGGCTATGTATTTTCCCATTAGGATTGCCTTTGCAGTGTCCCATAGGTTTTGGACCGATGTGTTTTCATTCTCATTGGTCTCCATAAATTCCTTAATTTCATTTTTAATTCCCTGGTTTACCCAATCATTTTTGAGCAGGATGGTTCTTAGTTTCCAAGTGTTTGAGTTTCTTCCAAATTTTATCTTGTGATTGAGTTCCAGTTTCAAAGCACTGTGGTCTGAGAATATGCAGGGAATAACCTCAGTCTTTTGGTATCAGTTGAGACCTCTTTTGTGACCCAGTATATGGTCTATTCTGGAGAAAGTTCCATGTGCATTCGAAAAGAATGAGTATTCTGTTGTTCCGGGGTGTAGTGTTCTGTATATATCTATGAGGTCCATCTGGTCCAGTATGTCATTCAAAGCTCTTGTTTCTTTGTTGATTTTCTGCTTAGGTGATCTGTCTACTGCTGAGAGTGGAGTGTTGAGGTCCCTTACTATTAACGTATTTTTATCTACATGTCTCTTTATACTGGTTAAGAGTTGGCTTGTGTATCTAGCTGCTCCGCTGTTGGGGGCATAGATATTTATAATTGTCATATCCACTTGGTGGATGCATCCTTTAAGAATAATATATTGTCCTTCTGTATCTCTAGCTACAGTCTTTAGTTTAAAATCTATCTGTCTGATAAGAAAATTATTACCCTGGCTTTCTTTTGACGTCCATTGGCATGAAAAATGGTTCTCCATCCCTTCACTTTCAGTCTGGATGTATCTTTAGGTTCAAAATGAGTCTCTTGTAGACAGCATATGGATGGGTCATGTCTTTTTATCCAATCTGCAACCCTGTGGCATTTTATGGGAGCATTTAGGCCATTCACATTGAGAGTGATTTTTGAGAGATATGATTTTAATGATGTCATGTTGCCTGTGAAGTCTTTGTCTCTATAGATTGTAAATTTCTGTTCTGTATCACTCTTGGGGCCTTTTTACTTTTATAGACACCCCCCCTTAATAGTTCTTATAGGGCTGGCTTGTTGGTCACATATTTTTTCAGTTTCTGCTGGTCTTGGAAGGTCCTTGTCTTTCCATCAATTCTGAATGACAGCCTTGCTGGATAAAGGATCCTTGGCTGCATGTTCTTCTCAGTTAGAGCCCTGAATATACCTTGCCAAACTTTCCTGGCTTGCCAAGTCTCTATAGACGGGTCTGACATTATTCTGATGTGACTCCCTCTGTAGGTGAGGATTCTCTTCCCCCTGGCCACTTTCAAGATTGTATCCTTGGATCTAATATTTGCGAATTGCACTATGATGTGATGTGGTGTAGGTCTGTTCTCATTGATCTTGGGAGGGGTCCTCTCTGTCTCTTGGACATGAATGCTTGCTTCCTTTGCCAGATTAGTGAAGTTCTCAGCTACAATTTGTTCAAATATCTCTTCTAGACCTCTCTCTTTCTCCACCCCCTCGGGGATGCCGATGATTCTGACATTGGAATGTTTCATTGATTCAGTATTCTACATTATTGAGATTGGATTTTTTTTGAGCCAAGTTTCTGTTTTAACTTTCTCTTCTACCATCCCATCTTCCAATTCACTAATTTGTTCTTCTGCCTCATTTACCCTGGCCGTCAGAGCATCCAGTTTAGACTGCATTTGATTCATAGCATTTTTAATTTCTTCCAGATTCGCTCTCATTTCCGCCCTTAGAGATTCAATATTCTCATTAATATTTTTGTTAAAATTTTTTCAAGCCTACACATCATCTTGACCATTGTTACTCTGAACTCCATTTCTGACAATTTGGTTATATCCATATCCATCAGTTCTGTGGCACAAGCCATAGTCTCTGTCTCCTTTCTTTCCTGAAGATTCCTCCTCCTCGTCATTCTGATGAGGAGGGGTTGTGGGGTTGCACAGAGCTGAAATTATTGACGAGGACCCAGGCAGTGTGCACTTGTTTTATAGGGACCTTAGCGATGTGGGCTTCTTAATTTTTCAGCCTACTTTCTGGGGGAAGGGCCTGTCACGCTGATACTCAGGCAACCCTGTTTGGGTAGATTTGCCCTGTCCCCTGTGAGGGGGGATGGGGATGGGCACAATGTGAGGTGGTATTTCTGGGCTTTTGTTCTCTGGTGGCTTTCCCTGGTGGTTTTCTGTGGCTCTTCTGAGAGTCAGAGCAGCAGTGGCCATATCCTAGCCTCTGTCTCAGAACAGAGAGATTGCAGTCCACTCTCCACTGAGCTGTCTTGGCCACTTTAACTCTTTTTCTGTCTGTGTTGCTAAAAACCCTGCAGCGTCCTGGGTTGTGCACCCCACAGCAGCTGTCCCAACCCCCACTTCCAGGGCCTTCATGTCTCTGTCCTTTGTGCTTCTAACACCACCAGCCGCCCCCGGTTCCCGCCCGCGCTCCCAAGCTCCTCGTTTCAGTCTAGATCAAGTGTGCGCTCCGGAGCTCTGATTTTCAGTCTGGCCGCATGCATAATCCTGAGCTCCCGGTTTAAGGCCGGTTCCAGTGAGCGCTCTGGAGCTCTGGTTTTCAGTCGGGTCACATGCACATTCCCGGGCTCACGGTCTCATTCTGTTTTCTCGTGGGAACCAGCCAGTGAGTTCAGCCTGCTCCCCAGTGCAGGTAGCTACTACTTCCCGGTGCCCTAGCGTGGCGGCTCCCTCCCCCTTCCGTTTATCTTCCTATATCTGTGTGCGGATTCACGGCTCCTCGCTTTGTACCTCAATACTCAGCACTGGAGGTGTTCATTTGTAGAGAACCAGATGTATCTTCCTGCGTCTCAGGCTGATTTCATGGGTATTCAGGATGATCTCGTAGATATCCAGCTCGATTCAGGGGACCAGCTGAAAAAAGGTCCCCTACTCCTCTGCCATCTTTTTTCCTCCCCACTGATATATTTTCTAAGTGCGTACTGACAAGGGCATAATCCTGTCCCAACAAGACAAGGAAAAATATAATTTCATTCGTGAGCTGCAGACTATTGAATAAACCTTTTCTTTACTTTCAGGATGTGCCAAACCCTGCTTTGAACAGTGAGAAATTATAACATTTAACTTTCTTCTTGGTTAGAAACCTTTTTTTTTTTTCTCCACTGGAACTTAAAAGGCCAGGAAGTGGCTTGTTTTGACTTTATTGTGTTCTTCCCATTGTTTGTGAGTCCATGTCTCTGTGCAAGACCTATTTAGTTGAGGATAAACCAATATAGTTAGAGAGTCAGTTCTGGAACTGGAAATCATTCTCAGTTCAACTCTTATTCAGGGGAAAAGTTCAGGGGGCTGAGAAAAGAAAAAGGCACTTGATGGTCAGTAGCTAAAATCATAGAGGCAGGGAAAGATTTAGGTTTCTCCATGGGACCTTAAGTAGAGCAGATTTCAAGGGTAGAAAGAACACTATGGGGGATTTGATGAAACAGCTGGGAAGATAAGGTAGGTGCACTGTTGTATGCTGAGCCAAAAAGACTGGGTTTTATCACATAGTAATGAAGAAAAGACAAGTTAAAATTATAGAATTTTTCTCAGGTTTTAAAATGCTTTCACATATTTAGGCTCATATGATCCCCACAACAATCACTGGTATAATACCAGTTTCTCTTATCTTTGTTTGAGGGAAAAGACCTAAAGAAATTTGTCCAATGACCCACCACTAGAAATAGTAGATTGAGACTCAAAACTGGGCTTTTAGGTTCTTAATTCAGTTTTTTTTCTCTGCTGAGAATGGGAAAGACAAAATTTGTGTAACCATGCACTTATACAGGGGGTAGGAGGCAAGTGTAGAGGCAGTTGTGACCAGCAAGGGTGCTTTTGTAATAGTTCAGTGTTAGGTAAAAGGGGCTGAATTAAACTTGTGTCGAGAATGTGACAAAAGAAGGAGAGAGGGTTCAAGATGACAGTGTACAGAGATCCCACACACACCTTCTCCCAAAGACAGCAAACCTACAACCATATTTGGAAAAATTCCCTCTGAAGTGGAGCTAGGAACTAGATGAACAGAGTCTTCACAGCAAGGAACAGCACCAGGATGGATAGAAGAGACAGAGATACAGTCTCTTTAAGGGAAAAAACATACCCAGGCACAGCATTCCACAGTCGGGAGGGATCTCAGTAGTACAGAACTTCTGCCTGAGGAGCAAGAGATTCCAGCTCTACATCAAGCACCCCAACCCTTAGATCCTGCATAGGAGAGGCTGGAAGTCTTACACTCCCAAAGCTCAAACTATATACTACAAAGCCATAGTTATCAAGATAGTATGGTACCGGCACAAAAACAGACACAGATCAATAGAACAGAATAGAGAACACAGAAATAAAACCACACTTATATGATCAATTAGTCTATAACAAAGTAGGCAAGAACATACAATGGAGAAAAAACCATCTTTTCCATAAATGGTATTGGGAAAACTGGACAGCTACATGCAAAAGAATAAAACAGGACCACTTTCTTACTCTACCTACAAAAATAAACCCAAAATGAATTTAAAACTTAAATATAGGACATTAAACCATAAAATTCCTAGAAGAAACCATAGGCAATAGGCCCTTTGATGTTTTTCTGGATCTGTCTCTTCAGGTAAGGACAACAAAAGCAAAAAGAAATAAACGAGACCACATCAAACTAAACAGCTTTTTCACAATGATAGAAACCATTAACAACATGAAAAGGCAACCTACTGAATAGGAGAAGATATTCATAAATGATATATCTGATAAGGGGTTAACACCCAAAATATATAAAGAACTCACACAACATAATATCAAAACAAACAAATTAAAAATGTACTTAATAGACACTTGTAAAAGATTAAAAGAAGACTTTAACAGACATTTTTTTCAAAAAAAAAAAGATATATAGATGGTCAGTAGGCACAAGAAAATATGCTCAACATCACTAACCATCAGGAAAATACAAACCAAAATCACAATGAGATATTACCTAAAACCTGTCAGAATACCCATTATCAAAAAGAGAAGAATTTTTTTTAAAAAAAAAGACAAGAAATAACAAGTGCTGCTAAGAATGTGGAGAAAAGGGAACCCTTGTGTGTTTTTAATGGAAATATAAATTGGCACAGCCAATATGGAAAACAGAATGAAGGTTCCTCAAAAAAATTAAAAATAGAACTACCATATGATCCAACAATTTCACTTCTTGATATTTATCTGAAGAAAACAAAAATACTAATTTAAAAAATATCTGTAAGCCCATGTTCATTGCAGCATTATTTACAATAGTCAAGATATAGAAGCAACCAAAAAGTCCATTGATGGATAAAGATGAATGGATAAAGAAAAGTGTGTACACACACACACACACACACACACTATGGGATGTTAACTCAGCCATTAAAAAAAGAAGAAGAAATCTTACCATTTGTAACAGCATGGATTGACCTAGAGGGTATTATGCTAAGTGAAATAAGTCCAACAGAAAAAAACAAATACCATATGATTTCACTTATATGTGGAATCTAAAACACAAAACAAATGAACAAACAAAATAAAACAGAAACTGACTCATATATAAAGAGACCAAACTGATGGTTGCCAGAGGGGAGGAGGTTGGGGTTGGATGAAATAGGTAAAAGGGTTTGGGAGGTACAATCTTTCAGTTATAAAATAAATAAGACACAGGAGGATAATGTACAGCATAGGGAATATAGTCAATAATATCTTAATAACTTTGAATGGTGACAGATAGTAATTTAGAGTTATTGTGATGACCATTTTGCAATGTATGTAAATATTAAATCACTATGTTGTACACCTGAAATTAATACAATATTATATGTCAATTATTCTTCGATTAAAAAAAAAGAATGTAATGAAAGAGAGGAAAAAGGCAAGAGTTCTGGCAGGGAGGAATCAGCAATTCAGGGGAAATTTTCTTACTCGATTCCACTCAACCAAATCTCCAGATGGACCAATGTTCTTTATCTTTTCTGTAAAACAAAATAGTTGATGCCTATGGCAAAGTGAACGCTCGTGATGAGTAGATAACTGACTGTCTGGTTCACTGTGCCTTATGCTCCTACCAGATGAATTTGTTGTTCAACCTGTTTATTCCAGTTATTCTTGTTATTGTAATGATATAACTTAATTAAATATTATAAGTGTTACTGTTGTTATATAAACCAACAAGTCAAATGTTTCAGGAACAGTCAATAAAGATAAGTCACTAACATGAACAATTTAGATTCCCTTGCAAAGTCTTTAGTGCTTGCTCTGCTTTAAAGAAATCTGAAAATCGTAGCTCATGTATTAAAGATGTGGTTTATGTTTTTCACATAAACATACAACTTTTTCAGTTTTCGTAGAAATCCAACAGATTCATTCTCAAAGAAAGGCCTTGATCCTATATCAAAAGATTGAATTTCTTTCATCAAAATAAAGTTTCAAGTATGTAAGTAACATTTCTCAATTTTAATTGATTCTTTTTTCAATTAATTGGCTATCAATTATGATCCTGTGGGACAAGAGAGCTTCTCCTATAGTTAGAATCACAGAAAGCTGAAAGGGACTTTAGAAATCAACTGGGTCACCTGGGTGGCTCAGTCATTAAGCATCTGCCTTCGGCTCAGGGTGTGATCCCAGCGTTCTAGGATCGAGCCCCACATCAGGCTCCTCTGCTGGAAGCCTGCTTCTTCCTCTCCCACTCCCCCTGCCTGTGTTCCCTCTCTCGCTGGCTGTCTCTCTCTGTCAAATAAATAAATAAAATCTTAAAAAAAAAAAGAAAGAAAGAAAGAAAGAAAGAAAGAAAGAAAGAAAGAAAGAAAGAAAGAAAGAAAAGAAAAGAAATCAACTAGCCTAGGGCTTCTGTAACTTTTGTGCATATCAGAATCAGCTGAAGGGTTTGGAAAAACAGAAATTGTTGGGCCTTGGCCAAGATTTCTGATTCTATGGTTCTGGAGTGGGGCCTGAGAATCTGCCTTTCTAACACGTTTTCAGGTGAAGCTGATGTTGGTGGGCCAGGGACCACACTTGGAGAACCACTGAACCCACCCATCACTGAGGAAGTTCTAAGTTTTGGTGACAGATAAGAGTTCCTTCAAGTGCACATGGTGGGCTAACAGAAAAGCTGAGACGCGCACCCAGGTACCCTGGATGTCAGTGCAGAGATCCACTGCATTCTGCTGTCCAAATTGAAAGTATGTTTGTGATAGATTATGGATAGCCACAATTTTCTCGACACTTTTTCTTTCCATCTACATCCCCTCCCATGATCTGGGCTGGTTCTGTGATTGCCTGACCAGTAGCATATGCAGAAGTGATGCTTCACCTGATTCAAGACTCAGTCTTGAGACAGCTGTGGCTTCCACTTACTGATGCTTGGAACTTTTGTTCTGGGAACTCTGAGCTCCCATTTAAGAAGTCTGACCACCTTGAAGCCACCATGCTGGAGAGGCCATGCATAGGCACTCTGGTTGATAGTTCTAACTGAACCCAATCTTCCAGCCATCCCCAACAAGAAGATAGACATAAGAGTGAACAATCTTGCATTTTCCAGACTTGCCAACATTCCAGTGAATACTAGTAAATGACCTCTGTTGATGCCATGTGAGACAGAATAATAATCACTTGGCTCACATTCCTGAACGACAAAATCATGAGGCATATTAAAATGGTTGTTGTTTTAAGCCACTAAATTCTGGGGTAGTTCGTTACACAGCCATAGATAACTGGAACAATACTGAAAAGACAAAAGCTGTGAGGAGCTGGGGTTCTATTTACAGGCTGAACTTAGAGATAAAAACAATCTGTGTGAAATATAATAATGAGTGACGGATTACAGAGAGGCATCAGTGCAAGTGAGAAGGCAAACTTGACTAGATTTTTGGCTCTGAAGACTATGAGTATACTTGGGGATATATACCAAAATAAGTGCCATGAGGCAGGGCTAATTTTTAGATATCTGGGGAGTAGAGAGGGTGATGTGGGTAGTGAAATCGTGAGTTACAGTTTTAGACACTTTGGCTCCCCCAGCCAGAATGTCTAATCTCCCACCCCCATTCCCTGAAATCTCTGGGGGACCCTCTAAATTTGCACATCTGGACTTTCATGCTGCTCATTTCCCACCCACGTGCTTCTCCCTAAATTCTGGTAGCTCTTCTCATCTGGGTAGCTCATTTCTGCACTGCTTCATGGACTGTTTTGCATTATCACTTTATTTTTTCATATGATTCCCCCAAACACAGTTGTAAACTCATGATGAACACAATTTGCCTTTTACCTTCTCCTCAATGCTGAATGCAGTCCTGTGGACACAACAGTGTCCCTGAAACTCCTGCCAAGTGGAAATTTTGTAGATTGGCTCATGTTACAACAGCAGGAAATGAAAGGGAGAGGTTGGAATGGGAGCACCAAGGGTTGGGATCTTCTCAATGCTAATGTTGTGCTTAGTGGCAGCCTCAGTGAAGTAGATCTCTGAAGGTGACTATTTTGAAAAACAGCACTCATCTCACTATGCTACATTTTGGGCTGTTTATAAAAATGCCTCTTTCACATGTGGCTGTAACCATACATACCTTTAAATCCTTACTATTTTATCTATTTGGCAAAGCAGTTAAATTTTTCTTGTTTCAATTCTCAGAATTCGAACCTAAGTTCGAATTTCAAACCAAGTCTTCTTTCTACCACCTTGATATTGACAATCCCATAGGACCCTAAGAGCCCTTTTAACGCTATTAAACTAGTCAGTCAGCAAATGTTTTTGATCTCCCTACTTTATCAAGCACTGTCGTTTGGATAAAACAAGAGAAATACAATGTTCTGTAGAGGATTGAAAAGAAGAAAGTGTACATTCAACCAAGGTGCTTCATAGAGGATGTGGTATTTGAAACTAACCCACAAAAATGAACAAAATTTAGCAGACAGAAATGATGGGGGTAGGGATCTGAAGGTCCAAGGGGCATTTATCCTTAGATCAAAGAGATGTGAGGTAATTAAGGTTAGCTGGAACGTAGAGCCTATGTAGAAATGTGGGTTGGGGCAGTTTACATGAGGCCTTGGATACTAGGGCTTTGAGTCTGGCTTGAATTTTGTAAAAACTGAGTTTTGAGGGTTAGAGAGATAAGATTTTATTCAAATTTTATATTATCCATAGTCCCTAACATTATGCTTTACATGTGGTAGGTAATTATTAAATATTTGTTCATTGATCGATGAACTGCCAAAGCCATTTAGATGCACCGCTGGTGTCTGAATCTTTTAGAAACTTAATTCTCCCCTTTTTTTCTTCTCCAGTGTTCAGGCAACATTTATTCTAGGAAACGGCTCTAGCTTTAAAGACAAAGGAGAAGAAAAATTCCCGGCAACACAGAGATCGTCAAAGCAGAACCATTTTTAAGTGAAATGATTTCTCCCTACCCAAACTTTACCGCAAGGCCCCATTAAAGAACTGCAGAGGCCCAGCTCAGAAGAACTATAAATTATGAGACTCCAGACATCAGGGACAGAGAGCCACAATTCCCATGGGAGTTTGCTGTACATTTCTTCTTGCAAAGCATCCAAAGCAGATTGAAACCCTGGCTGAGAAACTTGTGGAGAGAGAGAGCTGAGGCAAAGGGCAAAGGCATTAAATAATATATAGATTTTCACAAAAGATCATTTCTGCTTAAATAGCTGACTACTCATGCTGGTGGCCAGGTTCAGGAAGGATGGAGGCTGGCACTGCTGACAATGAAAGGTATAAGGTTGATGCAATCAAGAGTGGCACAATGACCATGCTTAATGGGATTTTAAATGCCCCAAATTGAAAGTCCAAATTTCTAGGAGGGCTGTATGGTAAAGACAATTTATCCTTGTTTTATTAATCCGCATGAAAGCACTTCTCTCTGCTTTAAGATATAATCATCTATCTAGTAGTAGAAGTTAAAATTCCAGACATGCCCACCCCAGCCCAGGAATACTTTCCTACCTCCAAGATTTCAGAAACAAGGTCTTCAGTGAGATCCCCCACCATGCAGGAGCTCCCATTCTCCCCCTTCCTCAAGAACACCATCCCCACTAATCCACCAGTACTAGTGCATTTCCCCCGAATGGGCCAGCCTAGGGAGAGGAGGACCACAGGCAGCACCCATACCAGCAGCATGATTTGATTCAGCCTTGCAAATAACTACCTGCCCATTCACCCAAGGCAAACATTGATTTATTCTGAATGTTAAGTGAGTGGGAAAGAATGATGACTCACTTTCACTGCATGACCTTTCTACTTTCATAAGGAGAAAGCAGACAGCTTAAAAAGAAAAGCAATTTGTCTTCTGCTGATTTTCTTTGTATTAAGTCTGAATTTCTCTACCTAATGTTCAAGGACCTACCTTCCAATGCATGCCGTACCACTCACTGAGTCTACACTCTTTGGTGTCCTCTTCCACCTCCAATACATCATGCCTACTTTTGTTTCTTTACTCATGATGCTCTCTTCTCCTCTGTGCTTCCCAAATCCATCTCACTAGAGAACCCGGTCAAGCCCCACCTTTTCTGTGAATCCTTCAACTGTTACTCTACCCATGAACATTCACAGACTTAACAAAGAAAGGCAGAATGCTATCAGGCATTTGTTTTCCTCTCCTTGTTTGGGGAGCTTACACTTTTTATTTCTCTCTAAATCATATTTTTTTAAAGTGGGGAAGCCTGCCTTTTTAGTGAGCAGTATGACTTGCAAAATGGAAGGTTCCATAACACTTGTTAATAGCAAGACCGATCCTTGCAGAAGCCAACAGATAGTTAAAGGGACTATCCAGCTCATTTGAGGATTTAAGAGCTTTTAAACTAGGAATGTACTGACCACCTCCACCACTCCATCTTTTTTATTATTATTTCATTGTTGTTGCTATTGTTTCTGTGCCTATTCCTTTATTTGCTGCTGCTGCTGATGATGATGATGATGACAGAGAAGGACAAGAACAAAAAGATGACAACTTAGTATTTACTGGAGCGTACTAAATACCAAGCACTGTTTGTAGCACTTAACCCATATTGTCTCATTTAATACTCACTGAATTACAGCAGGACATATCTCCATTTTAATGCTGAGGAAACTGAGGCAGAGAACATTGGTAACCTGCCCAAGATCATTCTAGTAGGAAGGGCAGAATTGAAATTTGGATCCAAGCAGCCCAACTTCAGAGCTTGAGCTCTGAGTGATACATCATTCCTCATACTTTGTTTCACCTAGTTTGTACAGCACTTAAAATGACAGAAAAGTCATAATCCTTTCCCCAGAGGCATTAAAAATTATTTAGCACTTTATTTTTTTCTAAGTACTTTCACCTGCATTAACTCAGTTACTCTTGACAAGAGATCTCTGTAGGTTGACCATTTCTCTACTTATGAATAGAAAGGGAAATGGATGCCTTGCCCAAGGTACAAAAAGGATCAGTGGAGCCAGGAAGTCATAGAAACAGAAAGGAAAAAAAAATGCTAGAGAAGGGGCAAGAGTCAAGATCATACAACCCACCATTTATTGTATAGCAAAGCAAATGAGGAACCCAGAGGCAACTAGCTTGGGATAAGCCACAAATGAGGGAAAAGCAGGCCTAGAACTGGACTGTGTGACTTCTCATCTTCAGTCTTCCATTGCAGCACCATGGCGCTGAGCACATTCTCCAAAATGAATGATGGAAAGAGAGCCCTGGTCAAATATGCTGGGACCTATTGCAGGCCATGTCTTCCTCTTGGACAGTCACCATGCACAGTCCTTGAAAAATTATGCAAACACTTCATAAACTCACTTGACAAAGAAAATTGTTAATATCTTCCACTGACACCCCTTTGCAGAATTAGTATTCTATGGAAGTCAGTTTGGGAAACAATGCATAACAGATATATTGGGATATGAGCATACAGATAAATGTAATTCTTTTTTTTTTTCTGCTGTTGGGCCCAAATGTAAAAGAAAAGAAAAATACTTCACCTTTCTTCTCATCTCCAAAACCTCCCCTCCTGTAACCACCAAATCACTCTACTCTACCCTACATTGAAACATATATGGGAAAACATTTCACTCAGATGAAACATAATGGAAAATTAATACTCTCCAAAGAAAGAACACCTGTACTCTTGCCTGTATACACACCACATACATATACACATACATGCCTTGAATTCCAGTTTTGTTTTGCTTTGTTTTTTCCTTCAGTTTCTTAGAGTTGTTACATTAGTAATTTTGCATATGTGAAGATCAATTATATACCTCCTGTTCCTTTGGGATTTGTTTGTTTATAAAAGATTATATTAGTCTGCTCAGGCTGCCACAGATTGAGGGGCTTAAACAACAAATTTATTTCTCACCTTTTTGGAGGCCGGAAATCTGAGATCAAGGTACTAGCAAAGTAAGTTTCATTCTGAGTCCTCTATTCTTGGCTTATAAGTGGCTATCAGTTCACTGTGTGCTCACATGACTCTTCTTTGGGTGGCGTGTATAGTGGGAGGTGGAGGGGGATGAAGAGAGAGAGGGAGAAGGGAGGGAGGGTAGGGAAGAGAGAGGGAAGAGGAGAGGGGGCGGGGGGAGAGAGGGTGATTAAGAGCTCTTTGGTGTCTCTTCTTATAAGGACACTAATCCTATTGGATCAGGTCTCTACCCTTAAGACCTCATTTAGCCCTAATTACCTCCTTACATGCCCCACCTCCAAATATAGCCACACTAAGAGTTATGGTTTCAGCATACGGATTTTGAGAGGACACAATTCTGTCCACAACAAAGATGGAGGATATAATGATGACAGCAAAGTTTCTGTTTGTGGTGACCAGAGAGGTCTCAAAGGTAGACTTAATATTATTTTCAAAACTAAAGAAAGAAATTTGGAAAAACTATCCACACACTGCTGCCTCACATCCTTTTCACAAGATGAGAGAAAAAAATTAAAAAACTTCAAAGGAGTATAACAACTATGTCTGAAAACGTTAATCTCTTATGAGCTGAAGTAAGGCGGCAAATGTGTATTAAGACATAAATATCTGGGGCGCCTGGGTAGCGCTGTCGTTAAAGCGTCTGCCTTCGGCTCAGGGCGTGATCCCGGCGTACCGGGATCGAGTCCCACATCGGGCTCCTCCGCTATGAGCCTGCTTCTTCCTCTCCCACTCCCCCTGCTGTGTTCCCTCTCTCACTGGCTGTCTCTCTGTCACATAAATAAATAAAATCTTTAAAAAAAAAAAAGACATAAATATCTGACATTCTTCCCTCTGAGCACATCTCTGTGGCAGAAGGGAAGTGGAAATCTGAAGTGGAGCAAGAGGACCTGAGATCACCAAGGACAGAGCTGCCCTTCACGTACCTGGTGGCTCCCTGAGGAGGCCAACCACACTCTCTTGTGGCCAGAGCCCCAGGAGCCGCTACTTCTCTATATCATGCCCAGCCTCCCAGCCCCAGAGCAGGCGGCACTGTGGGCAACCACAGCTGCCCACCTGGGCTCCACCCACCCCTATCTGCCAAATGCAGCCAGCTGAGCAGAAGCCTAAAATAGAGGAAAGGGAATGTGGGCTGGAAAGGGCACAGCCCGGGGGGGTGGGGGATGCTGGGGGCGACATTCACAAGAAGGACCTCACTGATCACTTCCTTCCTTATTATTTCAGGATTATTGTAATTTCACGCAAACACTCCTTCTTCCCCACACAGCTTCTGATGGCCATGATTCTTGTTTGGTGCTGGCCCCCAGCAATGCTAATAAACGGCTTCCAGACCATTTTTATTCATTTTGCGCATTTCACTCACAGTACTTCATGTGACTTATGTAGCCCCTGCAGCTCATATTTCTATTTGAATTGCAGGGCAAGTAGTGAGTTTTAACATTCCAACTGCACACACATTCTTCTTTCCCTCGAAATGAAAGATCATTTGAACTTTGAATTGCATTAGCATGACATTTTTCTACTAAATTACCCTGGCTGCACTCAACAGCCTGAAAAGAAACAAACCTCTTTTAACTCTATAGGCTATGTGAGTGAATAAATACCGGAGGAAACACTAACAGAGAGGAGGAGGGAGGACAATCAGCAAGGGCTGGGCACTGCCCCTGCTTTGGGGCACCTGTCTGTGATGCTGACCTAGCACACTGGGGGTCACTACTGTCCCACCCATCCCAGGCCCTGGTTGGGGCATTTGCATAGATGGAGGAGAAAGTTAATGCAGCAGCTGTTGCTTCGTAAAACAAACAAACAAACAAAAACAAAAACGAGGTTCAGCTTTTCACATCATTTTTAAAAGTAATAATGTTTGCTTTTCTTTGTATTATAATAGTGGAAAATGTTCATTGTAGGAAATCTGGAAAATACAAGAAGAATAAAGAAGAAAATGAAAACCTCCCATATTTTCAGCACTTAGAGAGATAAACTATAGCTTTTGGGAGTACAGTTTTCCAAATCCTTTCTGGCAAGTGGGTGGGATCCTATTCCATCATATGTGTGAATAGCATCATCCTGTGCCTTTGTGTAAACTAGGCCATGCATACAGACAGACATAATTTGAATCATGGATATCATTTGAGTCTGTTTTTACACTTCATTTGTGAACATTTTCCCATTTCTTTAAAAATCAGGATTTGTGATGGCTGCATAATATTTCATCACAAGGAGTACATTATAATTGAATTAATTATGTCTTTTTATAAGATTTATTTATTTATTTGAGAGAGAGAGAGTAGGGTGAGGGGCAGAAGGAAAGAGAGAATCTCAGGCAGACTCCCTGCTGAGCACAGAGCCCCATGCAGGGCTCCATCCCATGACCCCGAGATCATGACCTGAGCCGAAATCAAGAGTCACGCTCAACCAATTGAACCACCCAGGTACCCCAATTTAATTGCGCCTTTATTGGCATACATTGATGCTGCTTCCTCTATTTATAAGCAATGCTGTGATGAATATCTTTTTGCACATAACAGATCTGATAACTGATATCAGCTCCCACTTCTTGAGCTCTTACTATAAGCCAACCACGATAAAAGACAATTTCCAGATAATATATTACATATAAAATATTAAAATAATTTGTAATGATATAAAAATCATAATACATAGCATGTTTGCCTTTGTAATCTCCCTTAGAGGTGGTCATTATTCTACACATTTTATAGGCAAAGAAATTGGTACAGAGGTTAACTAACTGGCTTGAAGCCATCAGGTAGTAAGAAACAATTCCAGGATTTGACCCCAGCATTTTCTGATTCTAATCTCTTTCACCTGTGCTCTGGGGTGCTGTGCACTCCCAACTTCCAGGGCCCTTCTCTGAAGATTGCAAGAAAAGGCGTTTCAAGATCACCTACATAAAAACCTAAGTCTACCTCTGAAGTCTATATCTGTACAGTCCAAATCCCAGGAGCTCAGTGGAGTTTGAGATTTTCCTCCATCAGGGAACAGGCACTTGTTTTCTTGAGGCAGGTTGGAAGAGTAGAGATTCCTCTTTGGACAACTACAGACACAGGGTCCTTCAGTGCCTCACTATCCACAGCAGGGGCTGGATTTGATGAAGGACATCACAACCTATAGAAGCCACCTGGACTGAGGATTCAGACCACACTAACTGCTGAGTACAGGGCAAAGGTGGGCACCAAAAGGGAAAAAATGGAAAAGTAAATCATATCTTCTCAGTGGTTGTTAGCATGAAAACCCAGTGATATGCTTGGCATGTTCTGGTTAAAGAAATAATATGGATCCCCTTGCAGGTTGACATGTAAGAGTGTTATTCCTACTGAATGAGTTGCTGGTGATTAGCAAGCATCTGAGTGAATACATTACAATTACTCTGTTTATGGCACACAGGTCCATGCACGTTTATGAGCCCCCGTGACCAAGCCATTGGTCTCAGCAGTCTCCTCCTCTCCAGAATCTATACAAGTCAGCCTTGGCCATTGTAATGGAAATAGGACCCGCAGGTCTATCCACATCTTTACCAGCCCTGAAAGGTAATATCTTGTTGCGAACTCCAAGACTGCACATTCCATACAGTGTGATTGTATAGACATGGGATCAGCAGCTGCTCTCATAACTCATAGACTGTGTGCAGGACCACAGGAGAGCTCAGTTATGTCTTAGCCTCTGGGTTCAGGCTGTTTCAGGGTGCCTCTTTATCCCTCTCCCAAATTTTACGAGACAGGGAGCAACATTTGGCACAGAAACATAAGCTTCTCCGGACTAGAAACCCTTGCTGAGAAGTTACTACAGTGAGCATTAAGATGCAGAGAGAAGCAAACATGCTAGATCTAGGACCTGCAACAACATCTTGACCCTGCCAGTTATCAGTCATGTGACCTCAGGTAAGTCAGTGAACTTCTCTGAACCCATTTCTTTATTTACAAAATTCACTCATTCATCATAGAAACTTATTCACTTAATTTCACTTATTAACTACCTGCTATGCCAATTACAGGTAATATCTATTAAGTGATCAATAAGTGTTGGCACCATGATAGGTGCCATTTAACAATGGGCAATGAAATAGGCATGGTGTCTTCCTTCATGGAATTTGCTATCCCATAGAAGGTCACCGAGAAAGCATATGTGAGCAAGTAGGCATATAAAACAGAATGAAGTGAGTGCTATTAGGGAGGTGAAAAAATATAAGAAATATAAGGAAAGGAGAATAGATAAGGATTGAGATAAGGATGATACTTCATCTTGTAGGTGATGTAAAATACCCTGAGAACACCTGACGTTACTAGTACACAAACAAAAATGATAGTTACGATGATGACTATTATTACTATTAACCTGATGTCACCTGGACCTTCCTGACCCTTGAAATCTCTTTAGGGAAAACTAAAACCTCCAATTCTATTCGTTATGGACACCTAAAATCCAAAATGCCCTCAAAATTTGTAAGGGAAATTGCTCTGACCATCCCAGTTCTGAGGTCTTGCTCACTCAGTTTATGCATCATCCATTTCATACATGTTCTCTTTGTAATCCTCCACACTGACCCAGATGGGAAATCTAACCCCTACCTTGGTTTTCACCATAAATGAACAAATGACTGAATAACACTTAGACACAACAACTTGTGTATTTAGTGGACTTTACTGAAGGCATAGTAAAGGAGGGGTTTAACGGCAGCAAAGCAAAGCAATTAAAACTGAATACTAGGCTCTTCCATTCTAAAATGTTCTTAGACCTTTCATGGGCCACTTCATTTCATGTACATCATGGCTTACCATCAAATTGTTTTTCAGGAAGAAAATCCATTTTTCTCTTTGATGGGCCTTGCAACTACTAATATCCATGTTCTCAGAGTTTCAACTTCTATTGTAGACATCTTATCAAGATTTTGTCAAAGGCAGCATTCTCCCAAAGAGAAATTCTGCTGCAAGCCAATAAAATTATATGTATTTTTACTGCTGCTTCATTGTTATTGTCATGATTAGTGTCATTATAATATTAGTATTAGTATTAAGCCTGACATCTTAGAAAAGGCTTTCTCAGATGTAGTCTCCATAAATTCGTTTCCTTGAAGTATA
Source organism: Ursus maritimus (assembly GCF_017311325.1). NCBI lineage: Eukaryota > Metazoa > Chordata > Mammalia > Carnivora > Ursidae > Ursus > Ursus maritimus. The sequence continues at coordinate 72,418,580 of NW_024423453.1, forward strand.
AGGATGATGTCACCTAGGATCCAAGACACCTAGGTGTGTCCTGGTGCAGACCATAGGCATCCAGTGTTTTTGATGAGAATCGCTACAGTATCCCATATATACCATAAAATGGAGAACAATGAGGTTATGCCCACTTCACTGTGGCTCATCTCTACACCATTGGTTCTCTCCAAGTTTGGCCACTTAAATAAGAGACCTTAAACTGCACAGATTGAGAATCCAGTCTTCCTTCTTTCTGTTCTTCCTTACCCCAAATATGAGTCCTGAAATATTTTTTTCCTGAAAATTTAATGGTATACCAGTCTAGAACTTAATAAACTTTTGAAAGTCTAGAACTAACCAGATTTACTGGGCAGAAATGTAGAAATAGAAATGAGCTGCAGGGTCCTTACTGGATTTCACCCAACATCTGTCACTGTACTTTTAGAAAATGAATTCTTCAAAGTTCTTTAGGAGAACGCTCTTTCTCTGTCACATCCCAGACCATACAGTGTGCGTATGATAAACTATCTCTTCCTTGGTCTCTGTGATGAGTGAGTTCAGTGACCCAACTGTTTCATTTGACTCCTGTGGAATAGAAGCTCTCCTTTCCACTGGATTTGAACCTGAGAGTATCAGGTCTGGAATTACAATCATGAGCTTCTAGAGGCCACCACAAGGAAACAACATGAAGGAAAGGGAAGTCAAAAGAAAGGCCAGGTCCAATGCTATAATTTGAGCCCTGAATCTAGCCATATCTATAGTCAGCTTTATCCCTGGACTTTCTAGTCACATGAGCTAATCAACATCGTTTTGCGCTTGAAATACTTTGTCCAGTTTTTTTGTCCCATGAAACAAGATGAGTCTCATTGGTATACAGATCTGGTGGGAGATCAGGGATCTGGTTTCTTTTTTTTTTTTTT
>NW_024423453.1:72419491-72483918 GCF_017311325.1 Ursus maritimus
TTTTTTTTTTTTTTAATGATTTTTTATTATATTATCTTAGTCACCATACAGTACATCCCCGGTTTCCGATATAAAGTTCGATGATTCATTAGTTGGTATAACACCCAGTGCACCATGCAATACGTGCCCTCCTTACTACCCATCACCAGTCTATCCCATTCCCCCACCCCCTCCCCTCTGAAGCCCTCAGTTTGTTTCTCAGAGTCCATAGTCTCTCATGCTTCATTCCCCCTTCTGATTACCCCCCCTTTCTTTATCCCTTTCTTCCCCTACCGATCTTCCTAGTTCTTATGTTCCATGGATGACAGAAATCATATATTTGTCTTTCTCTGCTTGACTTATTTCACTTAGCATTATCTCCTCCAGTGCCGTCCATGTTGCAGCAAATGTTGAGAATTCGTTCTTTCTGATAGCTGAGTAATATTCCATTGTATATATGGACCACAATTTCTTAATCCAGTTATCTGTTGAAGGGCATCTCGGCTCCTTCCGCGATTTAGCTATTGTGGACAATGCTGCTATGAACATTGGGGTGCATATGGCCCTTCTCTTCACTACGTCTGTATCTTTGGGGTAAATACCCAGTAGTGCAATGGCTGGGTCATAGGGTAGCTCAATTTTTAACTTTTTTAGCCACCTCCACACTGTTTTCCAGAGTGGCTGTACCAACTTGCATTCCCACCGACAATGTAGGAGGCAGGGATCTGGTTTCTAACCTAACTCTTGGGATGTAAGGGATAATCACATATGGGGTGCATCTAAGGCTGTAACAAGTGCCTACACATACTCCAGAGCCAGAATTCAACCCACACCTGCTCTAGGCAGAGAGACAGAAGCAGGAATCTGAAGGCAGAAATAGGAGAGCTTGACAATGTGCCCTTTGGTATGTTTGTGTTTTAATAGCATTCAAAAGCTTTTACTGAATTTGGCCAAATTTCCTGAAAACTAAATCAAAATACACCTTAAATTGTATCTGCGACTCTGTCTTCTGTCTCCAAATAAAAGGTCAGATAATATTACTTTTCATACAGTGACACCTTCCACAATTTGAGTCACTGTCCATGTGAGTGAATAGGTTTGTCAAGGTTTACAAGAAATACTCAAACCAAAATGGAACGCTTGCCTCCAGATGCAAGGCAATTTTACTTGGCCATATAGAAAGGCATTGGCTAGTGGATTTTGTGGCAGTAACTGAGCTACTTTACTGAGCAACAGTATATTCACTTTTATCCATCATGGAATCTCCTTTCTTGATTAAAGTATGGAAAAATTTGGTGTGTTTTACCATCTATCCTTTTGATGTGTGGTATCCATGCAATTTTTGTGTTCACTTCTGTCATAATTTTGGGTGTTCACAGGAAACTTAGTGGCCAATATTTTGGGATGTCCCCTTTCAGATGACATATTCCCAATATTTATTTTTAGATACTATATATCATGACATAATGAGCCCACCTGCACATCTTTAATCATTTTTAATTTTATCAAAGTTTAATCAACATGCAATAAAGTGCACATATTTATTTATTTTTTTAAATAATTTTTTATTATGTTATGTTAGTCACCATACATAAACTGCACATATTTAAAGCATACAGTTTGGTAAGTTTTTACTTATCACTCATGCACCATTACCTCAATTAAGATAATAAAACTATCTATCACCTCCAAAAGCTTCCTTCTTCTGCTTTGTAATCCCTTCCTCACACAACTTCCCATTCCTTATGTCCCCAGGCAGCCACTGACCTACTTTCTTTCACTGTAGATTATTTTTCATTTCTACTACTTTATGTAAAAAAAATCAAATAGTGTATATTTTTGTGTGTCTGGCTTCTTTTACACTGTATATCACTTTGCAATTCATCTAAATTGTAACTTATATCCATACTGTCCTCCTTTTCATTGCTAAATAGTATTCTGTTAAATGAATATACCATAGTTTGTTGCATTCACTCACTCGTTGACGGATAGTTGGACTGTTTTCAGTTTTTAGCTATGACAAAATAAAGCTGCTATGAACATTTATGTACAAATCTTTGTATACACATATGTTTTCATTTCTCTTGAATAAATACCTGGGGTGGAATAGTTGGATCACATGACACATCTATAATTAACTCTTTAAAAAACAGCCAAACTGTTTTCCAAAGTGGTTGTGCTATTTTATATTCCCACCAGCAGAGAGCTCCGGTTCTCCCACATCCTTGCCGATGCTTACTATGGGCAGTCATTTTAATAGATAATATTCTAAAAGATGTGCAAGGCATCTCATTATGCTTTTAATTTGCGGTTTTCTAATGTCTAATGATGTTAAATATATATCTATGTGCTTATTTGCGAACAGTATATTCTTTGGTGAAGTACTGTTTAAATCCAACCTTTTTTAACTGGGTTATTTGCATTTTTATTATTGAGTTTTGAAATTCTCCATAAATTCTGAATATAAGTCCTTCATCAGATTTCTGGTGTGCAAATAAATTCTTCCAGTCCCTAGCTCACTTTTTTATTCTCTTAGCAGTATCTTTCAAAGAGCAGAAATTCTCAATTCCTATTTATCAGATTTGTCTTTTATGGATCATATTTTTTGTATTGTATCTAAGATATCATTCCCTGGGGCACCTGGGTGGCACAGCGGTTAAGCGTCTGCCTTTGGCTCAGGGCGTGATCCTGGCGTTATGGGATCGAGCCCCACATCCGGCTCTTCCGCTATGAGTCTGCTTCTTCCTCTCCCACTCCCCCTGCTTGTGTTCCCTCTTTCGCTGGCTGTCTCTATCTCTGTCGAATAAATAAATAAAATCTTAAAAAAAAAGATATCATTCCCTGGTCTTATATATATATATATATATATATATATTTTGCAAGAAATGAATAGAAGTTTTTTGTTGTTGTTTGGGGTTTTGTTTGCTTTTTGCCTATGGATATCCACTTATTCCAGCACAATTTGTTTAAAAGACTATCTTTTATCCACCAACAAAATTGTCTTTGTTGAAAATCAATTAACCATATATGTGCAGTTTATTTTCGGACTCCATTCTGTTTTACTGATATATTTGTCTATATGTATATCATATTGTCTTAATTAGTATAGCTATGTAAGTCCTAAAGTCAGGTCATGAAAAGTCCTCCAAATTTGCTTTTCTTTTTAAAAGTTGTTTTAGCCATTATAGTTCCTTTGGACTTTTCTACGAATTTATGAATAAACTTATCAATTATCACCAAAAAAAGTCGTCTGGAATTTAATTGGGATTGTGTTGAATCCATTGTTTAATTTGGGGAAAATTAACATCTTAACAATATTGAGTCTTCCTATTCAATGGCAGCGCCTTATCTCTCAATTTATCTAGTCTTTTTAAATATCCCTCAGCTCAGTTTTGTGCTTTTTAGTGCACAGGTCAATTTCCCCAGAATTATCCTTAAGTATTTCATATTTATGATGCTTTTTTAAGTAGTATTTTTTAAAATATTATTTCAAGTTCTTACTCTTTGTTCTAGTATATAAAAATAAGTTGAATTTTGTATACCAATCCTATATTGTGTAATTTTTTTTAGATTTTATTTATTTATTTGAGAGAGTATGAGTGGGGGTAGGGGCAGAGGGAGAGGGAGAGAATCTCAAGCCGACTGCACTGAATGGGGAGCCCAATGCGGGGTTTGATCCCACAACCTTGAGCTGAAACCAGTTTGGAGGCTTAACCGACTGAGTCACCCTGGTGCCCCAATCCTGCTTTTACTTCCTTAGATTTTTAGTAGATTTCATAAAATTTTCTTGGAAGATGATTATGTTGTCTAAGAAATAAGACAGGTTTACTTCTTCCTTTCTGATCTTGGTGCTTTGTATTTCTTTTTCTTGCCTTATTAGCTTGGCTGAATTTTCCAAGTACAATGCTGAATACAAGTGGTAAAAGTGCACCTCCTTGCTTTTTTATTGATCTTAGGAGGAAAGCATTCAGTTATTTGCCATTATATGTGATGTCTGAGGGTAGGTTTTTCATAGATGCCTTTCATCAGGTTGAGGAAATTCCTTGCTATACCTAGTTTGGTGGGGGTTTTTATCAAGATTAGATGCTGGATTTTTACATTTTTTTCTATGTTCAACAAAATGATCATGTGTTTTTCCTCTTTTAGTTAGTCAAATGGGTAGTTACACAGGTTGATTTTCAAATGTTAAACCAACCCTTCTTCTCATTATCAATTTCATTTACCTGTTTCTTTGTTTATCTTATAATTTTGTTTTTATTGGATACAAGACATTATGATATTTACTAAGTTGTTACTGGATATTTTTATATTCCTCTAAAAAATTCTTGAGCTTTGCACTGAAATGCAGTTAATTGGAAAGAATTTGAACCTTTGTATTTTTTGCTTTTAAGTTTTGTTAGATGAGACCACAGTAGCATTAGGTATAGGTTTAATTTTGCCCTACTGCTATATCAAAACTTTCTGACTACTCTACCCAGGGCCCTACGAATTATGAAGTTTTTCACTCTGATGCTGTGAATAACAATTCCCAGAGCTCTTTGCTTTCAGGTATATATTCCTCTAATCCTTTTGGATGGCTCTTTCCTTGTCCTTGATTACTTTTCTCACACTTACACACTGATCAGTACTCAGTAAAGCCTTCAGTGAAACCGTCTGCATATCTCTGGAGTCCTCACTCTGAGCTCTCTCCTCTCTGCACTCTGCTCTGCCTACTCTCTTCTCAGTCTCTTCACAATCCCAGCTCCAACCCCTCAACTCAAGATCTACCTGGATTCTCTTTCCCTGAGCTACCATCTGGCAAATCTCTCAAGCTAGAGCAATCATAGGGCTTACCTTGCTTTTGTCCATCTCTCAGTGATCACTCTCATTTGTTGTCTCATGCTCAATATGTTGTTTCATATATTTTGTCTAGTTTTTAGTTATTTCAGGAGGAAAAGAGTTAATAATAGGGCACTGACCACACAGAAAGTTACTATAGTCAGTTAGTGACACACGGGAAACAGAAATGGACAGAAGAGACAGAGACTATATAAATACTGATGGGGGAACCACAGATCTGACCAAAAAGGAGGAAAATAGCCAACACACTGGGCAATCACATGTATCCTTCTCCTTTTCCCCAACTCAATTCCAGTAAGTAGGTTGAGGGAAGATGGAGAGAATCACAGCTAGTGAGAACAGCAGATGACCCCTTCCACTCCAAATTCTGGAGTCACACCCTACCCACACAAGGAGAAGGGGATGATCTTTGAATCAAAACTTTAGGTATTTAAATAGACAAAACTGAACCTTAGCACCTAAAATGATACTATTTTGAATGACCAAAAATTATGGAATTGGATTCAGATATATTAAGGGAGCCCACTGCCCAGAGGGAAAAAAGGTTTTGGCAAAACACAACTTAGCAATTATTGAAGAAATGTAAGTGTTTTATGATTGAATCTCAACAAGTTAAGATGTCTCTATCAAACTATTTATCCATATGTTCGTTAAAATTCTTCAAAAAATAACATGGCAACCAATATAACAAAAGCTATAAACAAGTTTATACCCTTTTGTGAGTGTGTGTTAGCAAGCCAGCTCTCCAGAAACAAAAATAAAAATACAAAAACACAAAAAAGCCCTGATTTGCAGCCTTTGTCAATTTTTGTGATGCAAATACTCCTACCTAACACAGCTGATTTTAAGAGAGCTCCCTGAATGCAGAGTTGTGAAGAGATTTGCAAAATGTGCTCACACAAGTTGGTGTGACTCAGCTCCAGCACACCATTACCTTTGATCCTTCTCCTAAAAATTAACCCTAAAAAAAATAATTTAAGCAAGAAAAAAAAAGCTATGTATACAAAATTATCATTGAATGGTTGCTTCTGACAGCAAAAAATAATGTAAATAATCTAAGTAGCTTATCCACTTGATGGAATATTATAAAGCTATTAAAAATAGAAAAAGAATAGAATAATATAGAGAAACATTTAATGTAATGTGAAGTGAATAGAGAATAAAGCAAAATTTTATGTTCTCTATGATTACATTGATGTAAAATATGCATGATTATGGCCAAAGTTCCCAGAATACACAAAAACAGAACCTGTTTCATCACAGTCTTGTGATAGAAAGTAATTCTACCACAAGGATTTGCTGTTTGTTACTTTTCTTTCAAAAGGCCTTTAAAGTTGTTATAATAATATTCTTTTTGTATACACAACAAATTAGCAATAGTTTACTTAACCTATCTTTAAAGACATATTGGCACACTGGATTAGGCTAAGAACATCCAGGCAGTTGACTGAAGCACTCTTTTAAAGGGCATTTCTCCTAAGAAGACACACAAATGGCCAACAGACACATGAAAAAATGCTCAACATTACTCAGCATCAGGGAAATACAAATCAAAACCACAATGAGGGGTGCCTGGGTGGTTCAGTCGGTTAAGCATCTGCCTTTGGCTCAGGTCATGATCCCAGGGTCCTGTGATCAAGCTCTGCATCAGAATCCTTGCTCAGCAGGGAGTCTGCTTCTCCCTCTCCCTCCGCCCCTCCCCTCACTTGTGCTCACTCTCTCTCTTTCTCAAAATAAAATAAATAAAATCTTAAAAAAAAAAAAACCACAATGAGATACCACCTCATACAAGTCAGAATGGCTAAAATTAACAAATCAGGAAACAACAGATGTTGGTGAGGTTGCAGAGAAAGGGGAACCCTTTGAACCCTTTTACACTGAAGGTGGGAATGCAAGCTGGTACAGTCACTCTGGAAAACAGTGTGAAGGTTCCTCAAAAAGTTAAAAATAGAGCTACCCTATGACCCAGGAATTGCACTACTGGGTATTTACCCCAAAGATACAGATGCAGTGATCTGAAGGGTCCCTTGCACCCCAGTGTTTATAGCAGCAATGTCCACATAGCCAAACTATGCAAAGAACCCAGATGTCCATAGACAGATGAATGGATAAAGAAGATGTGGTGTATACATATATACGTATACACAATGGAATACTACGCAGCTATCAAAAAATGAAATCTTATCATTTGTAATGATGTGGATGGAACTAGAAGGTATTACACAAAGTGAAATAAGTCGGTCAGAGAAAGACAAATATCATATGATTTCACTCATATGTGGAATTTAAGAATCAAAACAGATGAACATGGGGAAGGGAAGGAAAAATAGAATAAGACAAAATCAGAGAGGGAGACAACCAAAAAAGACTCTTAACTATAGAAAATAAACTGAGAAAAAAAAAAAGAAATGAACTGAGAGTTACTGGAGGGGAGGTGGGTGGGAGAGATGGGGTAACTGGGTGCTGGGCATTAGGAAGGACACATGATGTAACGAGCACTGGGTATTATATGCAATTGATGAATCACAGAAATCTACCTCTGAAACTAATAATACACCAAATATTAATTAATTGAATTTTTGTAAATAAAAAATAAATAAATAAATGGCATTAAAACATCATTGGAAATCCAGTGACAAAAATATTTACCAGAACTCCTATGAAGGGAACCTCCATGTTGAGAACCTTCAAAGGCCAAGCTGAAGTAACAAGGGATTGCTCAAATCCCTCTAAGGTGGTTGAATCTGTTTAACTGGAGGTTTTTTGTTTATGTAAAGGGGTTAGAAAATGGGGGGGGGTTCTTCCTTAGAAGCTCTTTGCTCACTTAGTCTTCAACTTGACTAAATAATTGTTGAGAATATATTTGATAATATTATTTAAAGTAATGACAAATTGTTAGCTTTTCTGGGGCAGCCAGGTATCTCTGGCTGTAAACATAACTCTACCAATTTCTGTCAATTCCATTCAAATCATCAAAAGTTAAGTGAGTCCTCATTTACCACTAGTCCCTGGTTAAACTTTGGGGGCACAGTAAGGGATAAAGACTCAGTCCCTGCCTTTTTGAAGCCTGGTATTATATGCTAGTCACAGAACAAAATAACAGTATGTTGGTAGAAGCACTGCTACATATAGGAAGTTTACTAGTGCCTTTCTGGAACCTCTCCCAAAGAGTCTAGTGAAATAGGTTGAAGGGATCCCCTGGTGCTCATCAGTGAAGACTGCCCCAAGTCTATTAACCTCTCAAGCTTTCTTCTCCATCTGGGCTCCCTTTGCCTTTTGCCAAGATCTGGCCATTTCCTGTACCAACTTGTTCCAAGGCAAATTTAGCCTAAAAGATTACAGCTTGCTCAACCCGGCATCAGGTTGCCAGGTCAGACTGCCAACTGGCCGGGTCTTCCTTGCCCTCCCTCCTCTTATCTGTCTCCTCCAAGCAGAGCAGGTGGCAGGAATCTGGCAATGTGGAAAGCCCACATCATGATCAGACCCAAAGCTTGCCAGAAAGGCCCAGGTGCCTCTTGCCACCAGTGCAATGAGTAGGGAGAGACAGAGCTCCTGGAAGCCAGTGGGGCTCTCCAAATGAAACTTGCGAAAGAGAAGAATACAAGCACTGATTCCTAGTACTGGGGGATGGAGAAAGAAAAGGTACCCAGTGATGCTCTCATTTGAAGGTATTTGGTTTTCTGAGTTGTGAGGCTGAACTTCGACAGTCTTCCTGCCTCATCTGAACAGCCCAGCCTAAGTCATGCAGAAATCTTCCCAGCCCTCCAAGACCCAGAAAATGTAAGTTGAGGAGAGGATTCTTTTTCTGAGAATAGGAAATGATGAATATAATGGCTACCCAACACTAGAAAACTGGAGAGATTGAGTTAAGAGAGTCCCTCTACATTCTTTTCTGAAGAGAGAACAAAGAAAGCAAGAGCTCTGCAGGTACATGGGAGAAACATGGTGTTTGAGTGGATAGCAAGTCAATGCATTGAACAGTGTCATTCAAATGCAATGCAATTAAATGGCCAAATCAAAGTTTCTAAAATGTGCATGTTTCTCTAAGATACATGTGAAGAAATGTGGTCTATGTCACCATCTTGTAACTCCTCTTAGCTACTTCTTAGCTACTGAGGAACTGTGGTTCCTCAGTAAGATAACAGAATATAAGATACTATGAGCTGTATAGAGTGTTTGGTGGAAACTGATCCTTTCAAGACTGAAGAGCAAGTGAACCAAGTAAACGAAGAATCAATCCCAGCAAACTCAAGTGTGTGCTCACTTGACAGAAGCTGGCTGATATTGCAAATCGTAAGTTACCCATGCTTGCACTGAGCTTGGTAAACCGAAGGAAGAACTCATTAGATGGTACTTAAAAGACTTTCAGACTCCGGTAAATGGATTTCAATTAGATGGAAGAGAAAGCAAAACTAGTTCCCATGGAAACCAGCTTTTATCTGTTTAGATTATCTGAAGTCTGGGACACCAATTCTTACAATTTTGAATAGCCCTAAATGGTACTACAAATGTGGATATAGTTAATGTCCTAAACATAAATGGACTTATTTTTACATTTGGGCCATAAAACTAGTATTTTATAGCTGCTTTCAACAACAAGCAAGATGTAGCTGGCAGTATTTCAGATAAATCAAAAGAAGAGCGCTCCTGCTTCCCCACACTCCCTACAACAGTGGGATCACTAATCATTGTACCAATATAAGGTGTGTTCTCTCTTCAAGTGATCATTTATGTTGTTTTGTACATTTTAAGTAGAAAACATTCCATTTCTAGGCCCGGAGCTAAACACTGTAATAATAATACAACATTTATTGAATTCTTGCTATGTACTATCTGCTTTGCATGCATTCTCTCAATTTATCTTCCTAAATACCCCATGAGATAAATTCTATTATTATTCTCCATTTGACGTATAGAAAAACAGAGGTTCAATAATCTGCCCAATGTTTCACAGCTGATAAGCTGTGGAATTGCAAGTTGAACTTAGGATTTTGTGATTCTGTTTCCCTAGAACCCATAGATATTACCCATCTGCCCAAATGATTTCCCATATTTTTTTCACTGTTTCTCTTCAATTCTTACTCCACAGCTCAAAAGGTTGATTTAAGCCTTAATTTTTTTTATTAAACTGCATATTTATTCAACAATAATATGTTAAGTGCTTTCACTTTGCCTGGAACTAATTACATACAGAGAGAAGACATGGTTTGTGCCATTGGTATACTCACAGTTTAATAAGAAGACAATAAATAAAAAGTTTAATCTACTTTTCTTCCTTTGAAAATATTGGGCTACTGAGGTCAATTTACAGATGTCAATCATTTTCTGATGGGTAGCACCATACTATAGGTCAGTAATACTTATCAGTAGCCAAGGTGACGGGCACATATCCACAAGGACCTCTGCCATGGTACCTGAGTGATAGATAATAATGTCCAGAACCACAGATATTAGTCTTCCTGGCTTTCTAATCCTGCTTTCTTACGCCTTCCTTTGGAAATAGGCTGGATCCAAGATTCCCATTATGTAATTATTACTGGTCTCTATCAGTTTTCATTTTAACTTTGACCACCACCCCATCATACCTTACTGCACCAAATTCCCACCCCATGTATTTTGAACCTGCCTTATCACTGTAACCATCTTTCCTTTCATTCAGTCATGTAGTTCTCATTTATTATGGTTCGATTATATGATTAAATTAATGGCCCAGTTCCTACTTTCAAAGAGTAAACATAAGTGAATGCAAAAATAAAAATACCTAATTATGATAGAAAGGATTCAGGTAAGGTGAGTACAAAAACATATTTACCAGTGTTTTGTAGTTTCCAGCGCACAAGTTTTTCACCTCCTTGTTTAAGTTTATTCCTAAATATTGTATTATTTTTGATGCTATTGTAAATGGAATAGTTTTCTTAATTTTCTTTTTGAATAGATTTTTGTTGGTATACAAACATGCAACTGATTTTCTATATGCTTAGTTTTGTATCCTGCAATTTTATTGAATTTGTTTGTTCCTTCTAATAGTTTTTTTGTGTGAAGTCTTTAGGCTTTTCTACATATAAGATTATGTTACTTGACAATAGATTAACTTACCTCTTTCTTTTCTGATTTTGATGCCTTTTATTTCTTTCTCTTGCCTAGTTTCTCTAGATAGGACCTCCAGTACTATATTGAATAAAAGTAGTATTCCTTGCCTTGTTCTGGATCTTATGTTTTTATCACAAATAATAGTAATAACAAATAAGGAGGCTGGAGATGGGGTGGAAAAAACTAAAAATGATAATAAAAAATAAGGAGGGCAGAAGAAAATTTTGGAGGTGATCGATACGTTTATGGCATAGGAGATGATGGTTTCATGGATATACTATTATCTCCAAACTCATCAAGTTGTTCAATATATATTTACAGCTTTTTGAATGTCAGTCATACAGCAATATTTTTTTTAGTTTTTAAATGGCATTTTTTTATTTAAATTCAACTAGCCAACATCATTAGTTTCAGATGTAATGTTCAATAATTCATCAGTTGAGTTTAACACCCAGTGCTCATCACATCACCTGCCCTTCTTAATGTCCATCACCGAGTTATCCCAATAAATTGGCTTAAAAACACACACACTAGCATTTAGGTTTAAGTAACTAAATAGTATTAATTCTGGGAGCATTTGCTTTTTAAAAGAAGACTGTGGAAAGAAAACCATCTTTAACCCAAGAGGAAGAATTATCAGTAGCATAATAACTAGGTGTGGAGCTGTGGACATGATTTGGAAGACCCTTGGAGAGAGCAACCTTCCCAATAATAGCCAGCTTAGACAAGGTAAACGACTACACTCTTTAGCAGTTAGTCTACTCCTAACAATCACAAATATTTCATTCTCTTTCTTCCTCTCCGCCGGCCTGAGAAGTGTTCAACATCCAGTTGAGGAACAAGGGAAGCACTTTTCCCTGGGTCAAATGAAAATGCCTCTTTTGCCCCAAAGACTTTAAGCACCAGCTTCATTGCAGGCTACACTGCAGCATTTCCTCCACACTGGGTTGCTCTCAAACTCACTTCCACCTGGTGCACAACCTCTTTCCCCTGAACCTATTTCCAGGCCCACATGCTTGCTCTTTGGTCATCACAAATGACTTAAACTCAAGAAAGCAGCTTCAAAAATTGGCCTGAACAGAACACCACCTGTGGCCTGTATATTCTTTGGTCTCCATCCTGCATCCCCCCACTTTTCAGGCCTCTCATTTGAAATTGATATCTGAACCACCCCATAACCTGCTGCAAAGCCTAGAATTTGGAGGGGGCAGGGACCACAGGCAACAGTCGGCCCTTTTTCTCGTCTTCCCAGTCATATGCCTCTGCTCCTGCCTTCTTTCCCTGCATTACTTCTGAAACTCCAAATGGGCTCTTGCTCAGCCCATACTCTCCCCACTTGCCAGCCTCACTGCCCTCCCCCACTCTATACTTCTTCCTCATTTATAAGCATTTCCATCTGAAACGGGGAGGGTTTTTTTTTTTCTTTAAAAAAAATCTGAATTGGGAACACTGCCGATTGTAACTATAGTGATGCATCAATCACGTCGCAATAATTGCACAGCACAGGGTTTCCTGTTAGGGCTGAGCTACCTGCCAGAAAATGGCAGCAATCAGGCTATTGGCAGCAGACAATCAGGCATCATTTGTAATTCTTTCTGGCTGCATGTTTCCCAGTCCAGGAGTTGGATGCTAATCAATCAGTTGTCATGGCAACCCAACATCACACAGCTATCAATACAGGAAAAGATGGGAGAAATTATGAGGGCAGTGAGCACCGTAATTCCTGGAAGGGAGTGCCAAGTGACCTTACCAGGTGCCAACCCATGAAAAGCAGTACCAAGAAAAAGCAGGAGACCCCAAGGGTAAATGATCATAGACGGTCCAGGGAGGAGCTGTTGTCTTAGCCACAAGAGTAGAAGCAGGTGGGTGATTTTTGGGTCACTTCATTGTCCTTGGATAGCAGCTGAGCTTCCAGGGTCAAGCAATATAGAAGCAATTTGAGAAAAAAAGACAAACACTAGTGATAGAGGAGAAAGAGAGATCAGTTATTCAATCAGCCAGCAAATGTTTATGGAGTACCCATTACAATTGAGGACCTTCATGTGGCTAATACTCACTGTCTGGTCTGGGCCACCCAACATGGACAGCAAACGCTAATCAGTACTCACAGCAGCATTTGAGGTGACAGAAGAGTGGCACAATCTTTCAGAAACACTTTAGAGGAGATCAAAATGGAAATGACCAGTGTGACCCAGCAAGGTGAAGGTAACGTATCAAAGCTGTATGCCAGGACTGGACCAAACATGCTCACTTACCTCATATTGAATTCTAACCACATGAGAAGTAGGTTTCACTATTTCTATCTTACCACTAGGAAACCTCAACATAGAATGTTGAGTAAGCTGTCCAATGTCACACAGCTGGAAGGGCTAGGACAAGACCAAATGAAAGCTCAGGCCTAGCCTTCACCCAAAACCATATGAACCGTGGCCACTCTGCAGCTGGGAGTCTGGGAAAGTCAGATTCATTCAGACTCTCAGGACCCCTAATGGCCACATGGTCCAAAGACAAGATTTAGTACAAGATAGATGTACAAGTGGCTTTGCTAGCAATTCAGAAACATCCCCCAGACATATCAGTTCATCTAAGTGTGACCCTAGAGAAGTCATTTTATTTCTCATGTCTTCAACTTCCCTTTCTGTAAAATGAAAATAAGAACTCCTATGAAGAATGGTGATATTTAAATGATTAGACAGTGTCATGAATGCTGTTAGGATAGTTCTCAGCCTGAGAAGCTCTTTCATTCCTTTTCTCCTTTCTCAACTCTAGGGTGATAGGTATCCTAAATCTTGTGGCACAGGTAAGCAGTCCCCTTGAGCAGGGTTAAGAGTTTGTTCTAAAAACCTTTCTAGGGACACCTGGGTGGCTCAGTCATTAAGCATCTGCTTTCGGCTTGGGGTGTGATCCCAGAGTCCTGGGATCAAACCCCACATCAGGCTTTTCTGCTGGGAGCCTGCTTCTTCCTCTCCCAGTCCCCCTGCCTGTGTTCCCTCTCTCACTGGCGGTCTCTCTCTGTCAAATAAATAAATAAATAAATAATCTTAAATAAATAAATAAATAAATAAATAAATAAATAAATAAATAATAAAAAGCTTTCTAAGCTTTCCAGAGAGCCACCAGAGCAAGCTGAGAATTTGTTGGCTTCTACATCCTTAGTCCCTGGCCTTGTATTAATTTCAGGGTTCTCCAGAGAAATAGAACCAATGGGAATATATATGAAGAGACTGATGACAAAGAATTAGCTCACACAGTTATGGAGACTGAGAAGTCCCATGATCTGCTATTTGTAAGTTGTAGACCCAGGAAAACCAGTGCTGTGATACAGTCTGAGTCAGAAGGCCTGAGAACCAGAGGGCCTGAGAACAGCATAAGATCAATGTTGCAGCTCAAGCAATCAAGCAGGAACGTAGAATTTCTCCTTCCTCCACCTTTCATTCTAAACCCAGGTCCTCAGCAAATTGGGTGATGCTCACCCACATTGGGGAGGGTGATCCACTTTACTGAATTCATCCATTCAAATGCTAATTTCATCTGGAAACACCCTCACAGGCATACCCAGAAATAACATTCAGACTGATATCCCAGCACCTTTTGATCCAGTCACATAAAGTTAACCATCACAGGCCTCTTCTACCTGCTCTATCTTAATCTTTTGGAAGGCCTGGAAAGAGAAAGTCAGATGGTCCCACACAACATAAGTCCCCCCCTACCCCCGCTGCCCAGGCCCCAGTGCCAACCCCCCCTCATTTCCTTTAGGACAATAATGTTGTGATGGGATTTTGTCTCATCAAATAATTCCTGGCATAACACTGTGGCTTTGCAAAAATGATGCTTAAAACACTCTGAGCACGAATGTAGTTACTAACCAATTAATTTACCAAACTGTTCTTATTAAAGTAATTGCATATTTCAAATGCATTTCTTTAAGCCAGATAATATTGATGCTTATTTTATGATGCACAACTTTCTTACTAACCTTTTTGAACCTTGGTGAAAATGTTTTACAGCCTGACAAGGGGCTTCCATAAGCAGAGTGGCAGAAAATGCTTAGATCTTGGGTTCTAATCCTGTTTCTTCTACTAATTGTTAGCTCTATAACCTTGTACAAATGATTCCCTGTCTCTGAGCCTCTGACCCATTATCTGTGGAGTGCAGAAGCAGCATTTCCAAGATGGCTTCCTCAGACCATTACAACATATTCATATAACATCAGTATATACTTATGTACAGATATAAATAAGTGATTTGGAAAGAATGTTTTCAGCAGTGAAATGGTCAAAAACAAGTTTGGAAACTGGGTGAGACCATGTTTTTCAGGTTTTCTTACTGGATGAGTTCCTAGAGCTTTTTATAAGCTATTGGAAGGGGAGATCTAAAGTGCAGTGCTAGAGTGCCTGGTTGGCTGATTAGTAGAGGGTGTGACTCTTGATCTCAGGGTCATGAGTTTGAGCCCCACACTGGGTGTAAAGGTTACTTTAAAAAATAAAATCTTGAGGGGAGGAGTTAAGACGGTAGATGAATAGGGAGACCAAGGTTTGCCTCATCTCAGGCACACAGCTAGATAGTTACCAAATCATTCTGAACACCCAAGATATCAATCTGAGGATTGAAAGAACAAAACTTCAAGTCTCCAAGTAGAAAAGCCACCACCTTCTGGAAAGTAGGGAGCATAGAGAATTGATTTGGAGGAGTTAAGAACTGTGGGTGCTGTAGAGGGGAGGAAGCCCTGCTTATGGAGGCTACTGTAAGGTATTATAAGCAGTGGAGTGCAAGATTTGAAGTTTTAGAAGTCTGCCACCACTGGGGTTGTGCCTAGCTTAGAGGTTCTCCAGCAGAGAATGAGGGTGGATACAGTGTGGGCAGTGTGCTCTGAGGATACCCTGGGTAGCAAGAACGGGTGGTGCCAGTGTGTTGCACTGTTCCCAGACATGGGAGCAGAGAGTCCAGCTGAGGGCAGCAAGCCTGAGTGCCAGCATTCTGCTTCTCCATGCCATAAACTCTGAACCATGTGCAGTTGAGCAACTGCTTTCCTGGCACCAGCCAGCAAATGGCAAAAGTGTAGATCCTCCCCCCAGAGGATCAGAATAGTCCATACTCCAAAAGTCCCTAAAATTTGAAGTTTTGAAACATTGCTGTGTGCCTGAGATAAAACACCTTGGACACAGGCAGGGTGAAAGCAGGGATCTGATGGAAGCCAGGGGCAGAAAAGGGGCAATTGTTTACTCTTCTGTGGTGGGCTCCAGGGCTAGAGAGTGGCCCAGCCATTTTCACCCTGCCCATCAGCACTGAAAGTCTCCAGGGAGCAAAACAGCAGCACTAATGGAAACCAGAGCCACTTACACCAAGCCCTGCCCCACACCCTGCACCCTGCATGTGCATCTTCAAGAGGTCAAGTCCACCTGAGAATCAGTGCAACAGGCCCCTCCCCCAGAAAACCAGCACATACCCCTTCACAAGCACCAAGTTTCCTGATCATAGAGTGTTGCAAAGCTTCAGCTCTGGGGGAAATAGAAGCTAGCCTCCTTTTTATTCTTATTTTTATTTTTTTATTATTCATATATTTTTATTTTTATACCATTTATTTATTTATTTGTAATTTTATTTTATATAAAAGTTTCTTAGTTTTCTTCTTTTTTATTTTTAGATCTAGCTTCTTTTAACAAGCAGACCAAGACACACCCAAGATCTAGTTTGTTGTTGTTGTTGTTGTTGTTATTTTGTTGTTGTTGTTTGTTGGGTTTCTCTCCAGACAAAATGGCAAGACAGGAATTCACCCCAAAAGAAAGAACAGGAAGTAGAACTAATGGCCAGGAATTTAATCAATACAGATATAAGTAAAATGTCTGAACTAGAATTTGAAATGATAATTATATGGATACTAGCTGGGCTTGATAAAAGGATATAAGGATACTAAGTGGGCCACCATAAAAGTATAGAAGATACAAGAGAATCCATTTCTGCAGAGATAAAAGAACTAAAATCTAGCCAGGCCAAAATTAAAAGTCCTAAAACCAAGATGCAAACCTAAATGGGGGATGTCATAGCAATAAAGATTCACAAAGCAGAGGAACAAGTCAGTGACGCAGAAGATAATATTATAGAAAATAATGAAGATGAAAAGAAGAGGGGAAAAAAGGTAATGGATCATGAAGGGAGACTTAGAGAACTCAGTGACTTATTGAAACGTAATAACATTCATATCATAGCATATCATAGGAGTCCCAGAAGACGAAAAGAAAGGAAAAGGGCAGAAGGTTTATTTAAGCAAATTATAGCTGAAAACTTCCCTAATCAGGGGAAGGACACAGATATCAAAATCCAAGAAGCACAGAGAACTTCCATTAAATTCAGCCAAGTCATATCATAGTCAAATTCACAAAATACACAAACAAGAATTCTGAAAGTGGCAAGGGGAAAAAAATCCTTAACCTACAAGATTTAGGTTCACAACAGATCTGTTCACAGAAACTTGGCAGACCAGAAGAGAGTGGCTTGAATTCCTCAACATGCTGTAAGGGAAAAATATGCAGCCAAGAATACTCTATCCAGCAAGGCTATCATTTAGAATAGAAAGAGAGAGAAAGAATTTCTCAGACAAACAAAAACAAGGAGTTTGAGACCACTAAACCAGTCCTGCAAGAAATATTAAGGGGGAATCTTTGAGTGGGGAAAAGACCAAAAGCAACAAAGACTAGAAAGAAACAGAACTACACCAGAAACACGAACTCTACACTGGCACTAAATTTATATCTTTCAATAATCACTGAGTGTAAATGGACTAAATGCTTCAAACAAAAGACATAAGGTATCAGAATGGATAAACACATACACATACACACACAAGATCCATCTATACACTGCCTATAAGAGACTCATTTTAGACCTAAAGACACCTGCAGATTGAAAGTGAGGGGCTAGAGAACCATCTATCATGCTAATGGACGTCAAAAGACAGCTGAAGTAGCCATACTTCAGACAAACATGAGTTTAAAACAAAGACTGTAACAAATGGGCAGAAGATATGAACAGACACTTTTCCAATGAAGACATACAAATGGCTAACAGACACATGAAAAAATGCTCAAAATCATTAGCCATCAGGGAAATTCAAATCAAAACCACCTTGAGATACCACCTTATGCCAGTTAGAATGGCAAAAATGGACAAGACAAGAAACAACAAATGTTGGAGAGGATGTGGAGAAAGGGGATCCCTCTTACACTGTTGGTGGGAATGCAAGTTGGTACAGCCACTTTGGAAAACAGTGTGGAGGTCCCTTAAAAAGTTAAAAATTGAGTTACCCTGGGGCGCCTGGGTGGCACAGCGGTTAAGCGTCTGCCTCCGGCTCAGGGTGTGATCCCGGCGTTCTGGGATCGAGTCCCACATCAGGCTCCTCTGCTGGGAGCCTGCTTCTTCCTCTCCCACTCCCCTGCTTGTGTTCCCTCTCTTGCTGGCTGTCTCTATCTCTGTTGAATAAATAAATAAAATCTTTAAAAAAACATTGAGCTACCCTATGATCCAGCAATTGCACTACTGGGTATTTACCCCAAAGATACAGATGTAGTGAAGAGAAGAGCCATATGCACCCCAATGTTCATACCAGCATTGTCCATGATAGCTAAATTGTGGAAGGAGCCGAGATGCCCTTCAACAGATGAATGGATTAAGAAGCTGTGGTCCATATATACAATGGAATATTACTCAGCCATCAGAAAGAATGATTACCCAACATTTGCAGCAACATGGACGGGACTGGAGGAGATTATGCTAAGCGAAATAAGTCAAGCACAGAAAGACAATTACCATATGGTTTCACTCATTTATGGAACATAAGAAACAGCAGGAAGATCGGTAGGAGAAGGAAGGGAAGAATGAAGGGGGGTAAACAGAAGTGGGAATGAACCACGAAAGACTATGGACTCTGGGAAACAAACTGAGGGCTTCAGAGGGGAGAGGGTGGGGGATTGGGATAGGCCAGTGTTGATTATTAAGGAGGGCACATATTGCATGGAGCACTGGGTGTTACATGCAAATAATGAATCATGGAACTTTACATCAAAAACTAGGGATGTGCTGTATGGTGACTAACATAACATAATAAAAAATTATTTTAGGGGCGCCTGGGTGGCACAGCGGTTAATCGTCTGCCTTCAGCTCAGGGCATGATCCCGGCGTTCCGGGATCGAGTCCCACATCAGGCTCTTTCGCTATGAGCCTGCTTCTTCCTCTCCCACTCCCCCTGCTAGTGTTCCCTCTCTTGCTGGCTGTCTCTCTCTGTCGAATAAATAAATAAAATCTTTAAAAAAAAATTATTTTAAAAAAAGACTGTAACAAGAGATAAAGTAGGGCATTATACATAATTAAGGGGTCTATCCGTCAAGAAGATCTAACAATAGTAAATTTTTATGCCCACAACTTGGAAGCACCCAAATATATAAATCAATCAATAATAAACATAAAGAAACTAACTGATAATAATACAATAATAATAGGGGACTTTAAGTTGTTAAAGTCCACTTACAACAATGGACAGATCATCTAAGCACAAAATCAACAAGGAAACAAGACTTTGAATAACACACTGGACCAGATAGACTTAAGGGATATATTCAGAACATTTCATCCTAAAGCAGCAGAATATAAGATATCTTGGAATAAAGCTAACCAAAGACATAAAAGATCTATACTCTAGAAACTACAGAATACTGGTGAAAGACATTGAAGAAGACTCAAAAAGATGGAAAAACATTCCATGCTCATGGATCGNNNGGAAGAATGAACATTGTTAAAATGTCTATGCTACCCAGAGCAATCTATACTTTCAACACCATCCCAATCAAAATACCAATGCCATTTTTCAAAGTGCTGGAACAAACAATCCTAAAATCCGTGTGGAACCAGAAAAGACCCCGAGTCGCCAAGGAAATGTTGGCCAAAGGGGGGGGAAAAAAACCAAACCAAACCAAACCAAAAAAAACCCTGACTAAAGCTAGACACAGCAGACTGAAGAAACAAAGTCCAACCAGAAAAGGCAGAACCGAAAATGTGGAGAAGGAAAATTTGTTGAGCTAATTTAGCTAATTCTCAAGTTGATGAAAATTTGGGGGAGAAGCACCAAGGTAAAGAAATAGAGTGTTCATTTCAGCAGCACATAAACTAAAATTAGAATGATACAGAGATTAGCATGACCCCTGCGCACGGATTACACACAAATTTGTGAAGCATTCCATATTTAAAAGAAAGAAAAGAAGAAAAGAAAAGAGAAGAGAAAAAAGAGAAGAGAAGAGAAGAGAAGAGAAGAGAAGAGAAGAAAGAGAAGAGGAGAGGAGAGGAGAGGAGAGGAGAGGAGAGGAGAAGAGAAGAGAAGAGAAGAGAAGAGAAGAGAAGAGAAGAGAAGAGAAGAGAAGAGAAGAGAAGAAGAGAAGAGAAAAGAAGAGAAGAGAAGAAACAGACCAAAATCAAAAATTCAAGACAAATTTGCGCTGATGAAGAAAACTGGTGAGAAGTAGAGTAGCCTTTGGCATCTACTCTACATACCTGGGAGAAATTAACTTCTCAACTAGTTATATATGTTGTAAACTTAGTGGTAACTATGAAGCAGAAGGATAGGGTAGGTGGAGAATGAGCTTTTCTATCTAAGTGAATTGTCCGAAGGATGGAAGGTCTTTTTTCAATGTTAGAACTTCTATGTATTTTTACAACGTTTATGGAAATCTTCATAAAAAGCACTATAAGTTTCCCAGCATTGTTAGACAGAGTATGCTGCACACCATTTAACCTTTTCCTCAACTTTTTTTTTTTTTTTTTTTTTTTAACATTTGAAAAATCCCTTTTCCGAGTTTTTGTACAAAGAAGCCCTTGGAACATTTGGGGTATAATGGTTCTGCCTGTTGTTTTCTGTTCCTTACTTTGTATTCTGTGTAGGTTTGACAAAGCACTGGTAGCTCTGAAGGGATGCGTTCCATTCTGGTACCAGTGAGGAATAAGATGGGGGTGACCCAAAGACAGGGGATTTATGAGGAAGTAGTGTCTCTTTTGACTTTATGTAATTCTGAATCATTCCTTTTCTTTTTCCCCTTTACAACAGGCAAGTTTTTGTCACAATAAACAAGTTTGTTATTTTTGTATCATGCAAACAAGTAATAGAACAAGTAAGTAAAATTGAGAAAATAGCACACCAACCCCGGATCCCTCATTTGATAGGAGTCCAGGGATATTTGGGGTCATTATTATTGCCATTTTACAGGTGAGAAGACTAAGGTCCCAGAGAAGTTTAATAGACTTGTCCGAGGCTGCACAGTGAGTTGGTGGTAGAACCCGAGTGTGAACCTGGATGTTTTGGATCCTAAGCCCTCACACCCTCCACTTGGCAATATAAGCCCCTGTCAAATACAGCCTACCCTGAATACCAACCTCAGTGTGTCCTTCACTGAGAGTCGGTCAATCCATCTGTCTCTCTGTCTATCTTTCTCTCCCACTGTCATTAAACCTGGTCCTAGCAAACTCCACTCCCTTCCAATTTGCTGTTTTTACTGTATCATGGGCTGGAAAGTCAAACATCAACTCTATATGAAGCATGCTGTAGCAAAAGAGGAAATAAGTATCCTTCTGTATGCAGGATTGATAGAGACTTGGGCATAGTCCATGGTCCCTGGGGTGACACTGCCTGCTCAGAAGCCCCTTTCCTTTCTTCCTCATTCCTACCCATGTCCCAGATAGTTAATATAAACCCTACGATACACATTGAGTCTGTCAATCTGTAGACAGGGTACTCCAAAACAAACCTAGATGAGACTATATTGCTTTTGTGATGATCTTAGCCAGTATAAGAGAGAGTAAAGAAAAGGCGAAAAGAAGAAAGGAAGTGAGGAGATGAGATTTGGAGAAATTTTGTTTCCAAGATTAAGCCATAAGAGCAGAGGTGATATTAGTGAGAGACCTAGACAGGTGACATGGGCAGATGGCATGGGGTGGTAGAGGAAACTCCAGTGTTTGCTCCCTGTAATCTTTATCAGCCCCTATGCTACCCCTAACCAGCATACAATTCAAGTACAAATAATGTGCTGCTATAAAACATTATTTCAATGGAAGGCCTCTAGCTCTCTCTTCAAAATATTGTCACCTCTAAGTCCCTTCTGCATAAAAATTCTGGGATCCCCAGCATTCAGGAAATCTGCTGGTCAGTCCTGACTTCCCAGCAACTCTTAGATAGGGTCTTCCCCAAGGATAAGTCAAGACATCATGATGAGTGAAGGCTGCTCAGGGGTTTCCCAATGCTGGAGGGACCTCACTTCTTACCTTGCCCCCCAGAGCACCACCTTGCTGAACCTGAACCCCCAGCAAATAAACACCAGAACCTATGGAAGTCAATCAATCTTCCTTTGTGGTCTGAGTCACAGACATGTATCTGACATCAGCGTGCACACACACACACACACACACACACACACACAAACTTCCACATGCTCTTCACCCCAAGGTCCATGAGAAAGAAAGGCATCTATGCAGCCCAGGGAGCCAATTTCTCCGGGCTGCAGTAATATTCACAAGGGGTGGGACTGATGGGAGATGCTGTGTGCTGTGCAGTTAAAAAGATAAAATGACCTGTAAGGCTGGTAATAACCATTCCTGTGAAGAGAAACGAGTAACACCGAAACCATCATGCTAGGAAAAAGAAATGATTGCTCATATCTTCTTATATTTACTGTCCCCACTGGTCACAGGAATCTTAGACATGTTTGGTGATCCACTTGGGCTCACCTGGGGCAGGTGAGAAAAAGAATGGAGCCAGGCAGAGATGGGTTTATTTCAGTCCAGGCAGGCATCAGGTCAGTGTTAGGCAGTGTGGCACAGTGGTTCCCAAGCTGGTGTGCATCAGATCTACCCAGGGGACTTTCATACGAAGACACGTCCTAGGGCTCTAGTGATACTTGCAGAATCAGAATCAGATGTCTGTGATGTGTTGTAAGGTCCCCAGGTGATCCTGTTGCAATTTGTCCAGGGACTGGCATTTAGAAATCACTGCAGTGGGGGATATATATAAGATACAGTCTGTCCTTATGGAACTTATCATATAAGCAAAGAGGTAAGACTCATTCAAAAGAAAGAGATTTAATTATTCCCTCATCAATGTTCAAGTAGTGCTTTTATACATATCTCTATAGGCTTTTGTTTGCTTAGATTGGAAATGTTTGTTAGTCTCTCTGAGAACTACTTGAAGGCAAAGTTGTGTTTATTCACTGTGGATACATTTATTCACACAATCATCTCTCCACTCATTCAGCCCATTACTTCAACAAATACTGAGTCTCCAGGGTGCCAGGTGCAGTTCTAGGTGCTGGCAACACAGCAGACTGACAAGTCACTAACTTCCAGGAACTTATATTCTGGAGGGGGGGGGTGAGGGTGGGGAGCAAAAAAATAAACCAATAAATGAAATGAGTGCTACAAAGGAGATAAAACAAAGCCATGGGAAAGAGATGAATCAGGAGGCCAGGAGGTAACATTTAGTAATATAGTCATGGGAGGCTTCTCAAGCTAAACCCCAAATGATGACACAGAATTAGTGGCATGAACATCTGGAAAGAGCACCCAAGACAGAAACAGAAAGTGCTAATGCTCAGCAGCTGGAATGAACTGGGGTGCTGCAGAAATGGAAAGCGGGGGAGGGGGGAGGCTGATCCCAGTAACTGGCAGGAGAGAAGCAGGATGTGCTAGAGGAGTGGGCAGAGGACAAACAACAGGAAGCTTTACAAGCCATGGGGGGAAGGGGTTCTATTTTATTTTCTATTTCCGTGCGATTCTAAGTGCAATAGAACACCACTGGATGGTTCTAACCAAGGTAATTAAACAATATGATCTGATTTCCTCCTTTAAAATTCACTTGGTTTTGTGGAAAATGGATTGAATGGGAGCAGGAATGGAAGTGGGAAACCGGTTTCAGAAAAATCCAGGAGACAGTGGGGAAGGCAGAAGGAGTGCAGGTGCGAGGAAGTGGTTGGCACAGCACACACTTTGGAGTGAAGAGAAAGGAATCAGGGATGACTCCTAGATTAATGAATAAGCCCAATGTCTGGAACATAATAATAGGCATTCAATGAATGATTACCGAACAGTTGGATAAATGAGTATAAAACTACTCAAAAGCATCTCAAAGTGCAGGCAAAGTACTCTGGGCCATCAAAAATATGTCAATGTGGATTCAGATTGTCTAGGAAGTGGGATTTTGAAATGCGACTCAAAGATGAGTAGCATTGGGATAGAGAAGCAAACACTGGAGGAAATTCTAGACCAGAAGTTAAAAATAAACCTGATGTGTTTCTTTTGCGGGGAGGGAAGGGGTGTTTCTTATTTTTAGCGCTGGGATTTCTTAAGGGGTGGGAGGTTCAGGAAAGTATAAAGAAAACTGTGTTGGCAAAGCAGAGGATAGAGGTACAGTTGGTTGGATATGAAAACAGGAGAAGAATATGAAGCCTCTTGAAAACCAGGCAGTAGTTTCAATTCAAAAAGCAATAGAGATCCATCGTGGGTTCTTACCTAGGGAAGCAGCCTGGTGGAAGCAGGTGATTTATATCTTGAATTTAGATTTAGATAACCTGGGGCTGGAAGTCGGTGACGTAATACCGTGAGAGAGCAGATCAGATAGAATTACAGTAATCTAAGCACTGGGTTCACCAAACTATCCTCTCTGGAAAACAAAAACAAAAACCAATAAACAAAACCATAATGTTCCAAGCCTGAGCTCCAACTCAGAAGACAAACAGACATATAGAACCAGAGGTCCTTGGGGGGGGGGGGACAAGGCAGGAGAAGAGGTGGGAAGTGGTCAGTGGGAGAAAGTAAGTCAGCTCCAAGCCAATAAAGCAGCCCTCACTCAAGCTTGAAGAGGACACAGGACTTTTTAGCTGCAGGTAGCTGGGTGCCCTGGGCCAATCTGTGTATTTTTCTTCTTCTTCAGATTCCAAATATAAGTAGAATTCTTGGTCCTCCCCAGGGCATTTGCAACTGCCATGAGTGAGCCATGTCTATGGAGAACATTCTCCTTGGTGAGCAGAGATTCAAAGACCAGCCATGACCCAAACCCAGCCTTCCAGCCCATGCAAAGGGTGTAGAGATCACTCAATAGAGAGGAAGAGGGAGAAGTGAGACTTTTTCTTTTCACTTTCAAGATGCTGCTGGAACATGGCCTTTCCCATGATAGATAGATGATAGATAGATGATAGATAGATAGATAGATAGATAGATAGATAGACAGATAGATGTGAGATATATATATATATATATATATATATATATATATATATATATAGACGCATTTCACAAATCTAAGAATTTGAGGACTTCACCCCATGCCGCAACAGGTCAGTGAACTACATCTGGTCACTTGGAAGTGGAGGCCACAGAAAAGGGTGATGGACTATGGAGTCAGGCCTCCTGAATGGAAAGGAAATGACAGAATGATAGAAAATGGCAGCAGCAGCCCATGGTGGAAACTTGTCATCTTATAGCCTGGAAGTTGTCTGGCTTCTCCAACCCAGGAATTCAGGGGAAGCAGGCCCAACATCCAGTTAGGCAGGAATACAAAGTCGGATTCCACTAAAGAGGCTGGAATGGCTCTAAATGATAACCATCTGTTCAGGGTTGCAGGGGAGCCTAGTGGTTGGAAATTATTCATGGTCAGGCCACACTGCGCCACCTGGATGATCCTGCACCAGTCTTCCCTGTGGTTCAGCACAGATGGCAGCCTCCACTCCCCTATTTGTTTTTGAAGGACAGCAACTAGTATCAAGGATGCAGTCTACTGACAGAGCCAGGGACCCAGCATGTTCCTTCCCACCCCTGATTCCTGGCCTGTACTGCCTGTACTGTAAGAATGTCACATGTGTGGGCATGTGCTCGTCAATTGTGCAACAGATATTTCTTTTTTTAAAAAAAATATTTTATTTATTTATTTGAGAGAGAGAGAGAGAGAATGAGCAGGGGAGTGGCAGAGGGAGAAGCAGACTTCCTGCTGAGCAGGTAGCCTGATGTGGGGCTCCATCCCAGGACCCTGGGATCATGACCTGAGCCAAAGGCAGATGCTTAACTGACTAAGCCACGCAGGTGTCCCTCAACAGATATTTCTTGAGCATCTGATACACGTCACGCGTGATGCTAGAACTTGGTACAGAAGACGAATATGGCAGGGTCCCTAACCGCCAGGGGAAGACACCCAGGAGCACAGATCACTATCTGTAGAATACCACAGCATTGTTACAAAGAGAGGAGCCCAACTCAGGCTGGGGTAGTTAGAGAAATGTTATTAAAGACAATACATTTGTGCTGTCTCTCATAGGAAAGGAAGGATGTTCCCCAATCAAAAAAGAGTGAAAAAGAAACTCCCAAAAGAAGAACAAGCATGTAAAACGTGTAACATCTTGAAGGAGTCTGTGGGAAGGTCCAGGGATAACAAGAAGTTTCCTACAGCCAGCAGCAACGGCAGAGAAAATGAAAGTGTCTCAGTTGGCTCTGGACAGATTATGAAAGGCCTTTGCTGAGGGGTCTGGATTCCTGAGCAAGATAGAGACATAATCACCAGTGCATTAGAAGCAAACATAGGCTGACATCTGGTGTCCAAGGACTTAGGAATGCCTAATTGTTCCCAACAGATCACATGTCCTCCCCATGACATTTTCAAAGGCACTTGCAGCAAGTGACAAGATTACTGGTTGTGCAAGCCCTATATTATCCTGATTTAGGACTCATTAGGAGATGTTTCGCTGGAACATGTGGCTTAGGCTCAAAGACCTATGTAGGACCTTCTGTTCTCTCTGGGCCAAACACATGGGTATGTCTGTGAGCACAGAATAAGAGAAAGAAGGGAATTGTGTGACCAGGCCCTGCCTTAACCCTTCATCCTTCTGTTTGCGCCCAAAGAACTGTGGCTAGATTGCCCTCTGGAGGCCGGAGGCAGAAGAGCAGCAAATCTGAGTGCAGAGGACCTCAGTGTGGCGACTGAGGAGATTAAACATTATCCTGAGTACCACAAAGGGTGATATTCTGTCCCCAGTTTTCCCCTGCGATCTGTCCTGTGGTCTCTGAAAGAATCCTAGACAGAAACAAGGCTCTTTCTTCAGCACAGGAGCCTTCCTTCCACACCCCAAATGTAAACTAACCCAACCACAAGTCTTTCAGGTGTTCCACTGTTCCAAATTTCTAAGGGATGTCTAAAAGATGCACAGCAAGACCACAGCACCCCAGCACCCAACCTAGCTTCAAAATGCAGACGATATGAACAAAGCATCCGCATTTCCCAAACAAAGTTAATTCCCACTTTGTTGCTAGTCTGAAATACAGCGGAGTTGTAAATATCTACAAAAGGAGAAAAAAAGAGAATCCTAAACTAATTTGGGGGAAACTTGCCATTGAGCTAACTTGGTCACCACATGCAAATCTTGCAGAAACTCAAAGCTTTAATGGGTCTGCTCAGGTCTGAGACAGGTGGCAGTAGAAGCCATCCAGGGTAGTGACCTTTAGCTCAATGATGTGACCCACTAGCACCCAGGGAATGAAAGGTGGGGTGGGAAGGGACTAAGAAGGTAGACCCTGGCTTATTAGATCAGCAACTCTCCAGAGCATCTGAAAGGCCAAATGAGAATACTTCCCTCAAATTTTCTAGTCCCAGGACGTTGAGCTTCACTTCTCCAGTTGCAGCCCAAATATCTTCTTCCTCACCAGGTTTCTTCCTGTAACAAGGCTTGACTTCTCCAAATAATGATATGACAAATCAAACACTGCTCCTCATGACATCTTCCCTGGTCCTTCTAGCCGTAAATAACCTCTGTTCTCACTTAGAACTCCCCTGGCCCTTATCTTTGCCTTTCTTGTAATTATGTACGTGTATAACTTCTCTTTTCTATCAGAAGATTATAAAATCCTTGAGGACAGAACTAGGAACAATTAAAACTGCGATTTTTTCCCCCTTCTGTATATGAAACAGAGAGACTCCATAGAGCTCTCCCTTGGATCCAGGGTTATTTCTTAGCCCCCACTGCTCTCAAGGTGACTCCAACCAACCTTGGGGGTGAAACACAGCTAGAAGAACTGGTCATACACATGAAGAGCAGGAAATGACTTGGGTGGTATGTTTTGGGGAATGCAAGGCATTTCCCAATTTTGTCCCCAAACCTCTTATCTCCATACCTGAAATTCTACCAATTAGTAATACATTCCTTTCAGCCTTTGAGGTTTTTCTTTTTTGCAGCCCCCTCTTGAATAAACCCTAAATACCCCATAGAAGGAGAACATCACAAGCTCTAGCCATGCAATGACTTAGCAAGGGATTCACTGGCTATTATATGTAAGCAAAGTTGACAGGAGTCTGTGACTATGTGAGTGTTTCAAGGGCCAGGCATTACAGCAGGGATCTGAGAGTATGAAAATCCATGAGGGTAAGACTTGTTTGTTGTGTTTACTTCTGCACCCTTTATGGTGCCAAAACACAGAAAGTGCTCACTGAATGTTGTTGAAAATAATGGATGAATGAGTAAGAATGATGGGGAGAAGTTCAGAAGACAGGTATTCTCCAGGGGAAGGGCAGAAGTCCAGAACACAAATACCTGGGGAAAAGATTGATTCCTTATTCTTCTTGTGTGACTTCATGGTAGCTCGGACAGCATAAGAAGTGTTCAAAGAACTCACTGCAACTGATGTATCTTTGCTCTCTACAGTTTGGCGCGGCACAGGAATAGCCCGCCCTGCCTGTCAAAAATCAGGCTCGCCACCAGGGGGCACTGCAGACCAAATACCAAGGTTTTCTTGTTTAAATCCCTGGTGGCCGACAGCCGGAGGCCCCCAAATGCTATTTGGGACCACCAAACACAGCATCGCCCCTCCCTACATACTCATTAATATCAAAATCTCATCTAAGCAGCTTTGCTTCTCAGACCTGTAACAGAGACAATAGTTAAAAAGTTAAACTGAGGGACACCTGAGCGGCTCAGTCTGTTGAGTGTATGCCTTTGGCTGGGGTCATGATCCCAGAGTCTTGGGATCCAGCCCTACGTGGGGCTCCCTGCTCAGCAGGGACGCTGCTTCTCCCTCTGCCTGCTGCTCCCTCTGCTTGTGTGTGCTCTCGCTCTTTCTCTCTGACAAATAAATAAATAAAAGAAGAAGTCATACTGAAATCCACTCAATCAATAAAAATAGTGGCCTGTATTGGGGGACCTGAAGAAGCAAAAGAAAGTTGGTACTAAGCTCACTGTAAAGAACATTCCCTGCTATATTGTTCTAAGCAACACTAAGGTATTATCCCTATGGGAGCCTAAAGCATCCCACAGATGATTCATATTTAATTGTTAACTAATATGCAGCGAGCACCAGGCAATATCTATGAAAAGCACACAGAACCTTTCTCAGGATTGATGCCAAACACTGCACTATTATCTAGCATTTGGAATCAAACTGGGTCAGGATCTTAGATAGTAGTCTGACCCCTTCATTGTTAAACTGTAAAAAGGTGTTGAGAGTAGGAAAAAGACATGCCCAAGTCAAAGAAAGAAGAAAAAGGAAATATTTATTAACTTAGATATTGTATCCTATTGGACATATATAGTACTATATTTATTTAACCTCTACCAAGCCAACACCCATTTTCTCAAACGAGAAGGCATAGAGAAGGATTGCAACGCTGTGCTTTATTTTCATTCTTCATTCATTTATTGAGCTACTCCTTGGGCCAGGAACTATGTAAGCAATAAGGATACTGAGAATATAAGTCCTAAGGTGAGTGGGACAGATAGCCACAGAAATTGTCACAATGGAGTGTAGAGAGGGTTTAGCCTCAGTTCATCTTTTAAACTGAGGCTACATTTTGCTGCCTTTTAGTACATAGTTAACACCCCTTTCCCAGGGCATGGTCTGTCATGTCCTCTTTGTATTGCCAATATTTAGACTGGTACCTTGTTGTCCTCTGTAAATGAATGGGCCAAATGGTTGGAGATTTAGGTGGATGGATGGATTGGTGGGTGGGCAGATGAACAAATAAATTGATTCTAAAGACCATGAATCAAAAAGGGGAAAGAAATGAAGGAGCGTTCAGTGAGATAGTAAGTAGGCCTTATTCAGAACTATATTCTTATTATCTGCACAGATGTTTGATCTCTTAGTGTGTTGTAAACACCTTTAAAGCAAAGAACTTTCCCTGTATGTTTTCTATCACCCACATAGCCTTGTACAGTGTTTAGGTGCTCAGTAAAATTTTGTGAAATCAAACAGTATCTTTCCATGTTTGACTTCATTCTCTCTCCTGATCCTTTAACAACTTTGGACAAGAGAGTGAGTAGGATTTTTCCACCTTTCATGAAAAGGGGAAGACAAAGCCACCAAAAAGTGAAGTATATAGGGGTCTAAACTCTGGGTCTTAAAAACCCAGCTTCTGGAGCAAATCAATGAGAGAGTATGTAGCCTTTAGAAGAAGCATCCCAGAGGTTTCAGCCCTAAGGACTGAGGAGAACCTCTCAGCTGTGTCTGGAGGAAAGCTCCAAGCCTGAGTCCCTATGAGCTAAAGGTGTTCACAGGCATCCATGCATGTGAGAGGCAGGTGACCCACTGCCAAAGGGGTAGATGTAGGAGTTGGGCTGGTTGCTCTAGAAGAGAGAGGAGAGGAGGAGGTGGGAGTAAGAGCACACGGAGGGGCTTTGGTGGAGCAGCAGGTATAACCTTCCACCGCTACCTTTTCCTCCTCACACCCCTCTAGCCCAGGGCTAAGGGTAGAGGTCAGTCTGAAGGGTCTAGAGAGAGAGAGGGAGAATAACTATAAAAACAACCTCTTCCAGACATACAAATGGGCAACAGATATAAGAAAAAATGCTCAATGTCACTCGGCATCTGGGAAATCCAAATCAAAACCCCAACGAGATCCCACCTCACACCAGTCAGAGTGGCTAAAATGAACAACTCAGGAAACAACAGATGTTGGCAAGGATGTAGAGAAAAGGGAACCCTCTTACACTGTTGGTGGGAATGCAAGCTGGTGCAGCCACTCTGGAAAACAGTATGGACATTCCTCAAAAAGCTAAAAATAGAGCTACCTTGTAACCCAACAATTGCACTACTAGGTTTTTATCCAAAGAATACAAATATAGTGATTCAAAGGGGCATAAGTACCCTAATTTTATAGCAGCAATGTTCCTAATAGCCAAACCATGGAAAGAGCCCAGATGTCCATCAACAGATGAATGGATAAAGAAGAAGTGGTATATATATAAAATCACTAAGGTGTATGTGTGTGTATGTGTATATATGTGTGTGTGTGTGTATATATATACATATATATAAAATCAAAAAATGAAATCTTGCCTTTTGCAATGATGTGGATGGAACTAGAGGGTATTATGCTAAGCGAAATAAGTCAGTCAGAGAAAGACAAATATCAGATGATTTCACTCATATATGGAATATAAGAAACAAAACAGATGAACATAGGGGAAAGAAAGGAAAAATAAAATAAGACAATCAGAGAGGAAGACAAACCATTATAGACTCTTAACTATAGGAAAAAAAACTGAGGGTTGCTGGAGGGGAGGTGGGTGGGGGGATGGACATTAAGGAGGGCATGTGATGTAATGAGCACTGGATGTTACGTGCAACTTATGAATCACTAAATTCTACCTCTGAAATTAATAATACACTGTATGTTAATTAATTGATATTAAATTTTTAAAAAACCTCTCCTGTACCTGTATACAAGTTCCTTTTAATAAGATTTTGCTCCATATACCAAGAAATGTCTCCTTTTCTTGAATCTTAGCTTGTCCTGTGACTTGCTTTGACAACTAGAAAAGGTAGACGTAATATTGTATGACTTCCTAGTTGATGTCTCAGCAGGACTTGCAGGTTCACTCTGGTTCCCTTAGGCTAGAATTCTGCCACTACCACATGACAAGGCTGAGCTAGCCTTCTTGAGAATAAGAGACCATACGGAGAGAGAGGCTTGGATGACAGCTGGCACTGACCACCAGGCATGTGAGTGAGGCCTTCTCAGACCGCCCTAGCCCACCACTTGACTGAAAACATACTAGCACCCTCTGCAGAAAGTGCCAAGCCTGGCACCACCTAGTGGTCTTCCATTTTCTGTCAGGATCTTCTTCCAGAGTTGAGCCAGAACAAGCCATTGATCCGCAGACTTGTGAGGAAATAAAATGGTTGTTGCTTTAAGCCTTACCAAGTTTTGGTATAAAGCAAAGATTATAATATATGTCTATGTGTTTTTACATCTATGTGAATAACTGAATGCTATGTAGATACCAGCATCAGAACTAGTCCATTGAATAAAACTTTAATATACTCTACTTTCAGATTTTGCCTTCTGAATCCAGTAATATAAAATTTGTTTGGTGGAGCTGACTTTTTTCCTCTCTTTTCTTTCAGCAAGAGAAGAGAATAATGGAAGAAATTTACCTAGTACTTAGGAATGTCAAAGAGGTAAAGGAAGAGTCCTATCCTTTGGTTCTTCTTCAACCCAGAAAGCTCTATAGTGTGATGTCAAGGAATTGAACTGGAAACCAGGCAATGGCTGCTTGAGGCCTGGTTTTACCATTCATTGGCTGTATTCTTTTTTTTTTTTTAATATTAGTGTACTATTTGTCAACAGGATTTTTTTTTAATTTATTTATTTATTTTAGAGAGAGAGAGAAAGAGAGGGAAAGAGAGCACGAGCAGGAGGGGCAGAGGGAGAGGGAGAGAGAATCTCGAGCAGACTCCAGGCTGAATACAGATCCCAGCATAGGGCTTGATCCCGTGATCCCATGAGATCACGACCTGAGCCAAAATCAAGAGTTGGAGGCTCAATCAACTGCACCACCCAGGCCCTCCTCATTGGCTGTATTCTTGAACATGATCAGTTTCTTCTCTCTGCACCTCAGTTTCCCCGTGTGCAAGAGGAAGCTTCATTTAATAGCCTCCAGGCCTCCCTCATCAATAACATTCCTTGAGTTGCTGGTGAGAATGTGTTCATTCACCCCATCGCATATTCCTTTGAGCAGTAAATATGGATAGGGAGTGCATCTGTCCTTTTGGGGGTCGGAAAATAGGACTTAGGAAAGGGAGTGGAGACCCCTTAGATTATACTGTAAAGCAGCAGGGGAGTCAGAGATAGAATATATGCACAGCATCTGCACTGTGAAGATTGGCTCAGACATCTGGGTAATGCTGTGGCTCAGATCGGAGAGTCGCATATAACCCGTCTAGCAAATTTATGTTGGAACTCACAGGACATGGTGTTTTATAGGATGATCCTGAGTAGCCCTCAGTAATAGCTGTGGAAAAAGATGACTTTTCATCTTGATATAAGTCTGATTGGAATGTACAAGAATAAATCATGCCTGCTTTCTCTGCCCTCCATCTATTGCCACCATTTCTCTGATGATGGTAATGACCGCTCTCCATGGAAGAAAGTCTATCTTCCTAACCACGTTACATTGACAATGTTATTTCTTTTTAAATGTGAAGAAATTAAAGTTCAGAATGGTGAGGTAAATTGCCCAAAGTCACATAATTAGGAATTTCAAAGCCAGGAAATAAACCCAATTTGTCTGATTCTAAAACTTATTGTCTTTTCTGCCACATTATTCAGTCCCTGGCACCATCTAAGAGTGTTCTACTTCCGGCCATAATCTTCTCCCAGAGCTAAGGCCAAGTGAGGGGAGGGACTCTGTCCAGAAGAACATATACACAACACCTATATCATACAGCTGCCATGAAAACTGAGCCGCTTAGGAACAGGGCTGGAGCACTCCTTGATATGGCTGTTTCAGATCCACCTTGGATAGAACCTGGGTTGGATTGACCTCATCCTAAATTCTAATCCTCTAGAAAATTGAGAAATTATCTAATCCCAGTGAATAAAGAAACATGAATGACTGCAGAAGCTTGGAGCCCCTGTCTGAAGCTTTGTAAGATGTGGCTTCAGTTCCTCCTCCAAAATAAAAAGCAGTCAGAGATCACTACATATTAGGCACATGTGCAAGACTGTGGTCCCCAACCCAAGGGAGCTTAACCTCTGGACAACATAAGAAGACACAAAACTTGTAAATGCTGAGCTTTGTGGAACTAAACTGTGGTGCAACAATGAGAAAATAAAGATCTTTAAGAACCAGAGGGGAAAGAGAAGAATTCATGGAACAATAGAAGTTTGAACTGAGCGTTGAAGGAAAAAATTGGCCAGAAGAAGGAAGAGACCTCTCAACATTGAGAACAGCATGAGAAGAAGCTTGAGTGAGAGGAATGACTAGGCTTATATAGAGGACAGTGAGAAAATAAACCTTTACGAGGCCTGGGTCATAGGAGGAGGAGATGGTAAATGGCCTCATAGTGGGCAGGAAAGCCAGTTGTAAGCAAAAGGGAGAGATTTGGTACCTAGGCCCCATCCTATCTATCTCACTCTCTAGAAGACTGAAGCCATGTCCCTTTACCCACACAAACCAACAGTCAGGCATATGCATGTATGCATGTGCACGCACACACTCACACCCCCTACTTTGTGTCTGTTCCTGTCAGAAACCAGCCGGTGAGATTGTTGTGGATTCCAGAGGAGGGTGGGGAGGGCCAAGATAGCAGATCATTGAGGCTCTAATTACATATCTTTGAGGTGGAAATTTAGTAAAACCACAGACTTGGAACAACATAAAAGTGCATAAAACAGTCTCATCCGTTCATTATGCAAAGGAATTGCTCATTTATGCAGTTTGGATTACAGTAGAGAGCTCATAAAGCAAAACGACGGTGCTTTATGGAATCCCGTAAGTACCAGCACGTTGCTCTTGTCACGAAGAGCACACCTGTTGCATTTAGTCTAACTGATGCTGTGGTAGGTCCCCCACCTACTGAAGAATGGTCCCACAGTGCCATCCACCTGCAGGAGTGATGAGAAAGAACAAGGACCAAGAGAAGCTAGCTGAGAGAACAACTACCTATAACAATTCTGAGATCATAGGGAAAAGGTTCCATCAAAGAACTATTTATTGTGAGAAAAAATACTATAAATAGTACAAATATTGTCATACTTGGGGCAAAGGATTTAGAAAAGTGAGATAAGACTTAGTCACTGCCTTATACCCTAACAGAGTCACCTATTTGTGATTCATGGAGTTCTCTGGAACCTGGATCCCCCACTTAAAAAAAAAAATCTTGGGGCGCCTGGGTGGCACAGTGGTTAAGCGTCTGCCTTCAGCTCAGGGCGTGATCCCGGCGTTATGGGATCGAGCCCCACGTCAGGCTTCTCTGCTATGAGCCTGCTTCTTCCTCTCCCACTCCCCCTGCTTGTGTTCCCTCTCTCGCTGGCTGTCTCTATCTCTGTCGAATGAATAAATAAAATCTTAAAAAAAAATCTTAACTCTAACTCATCTTAGTTTTTCTACATTTTACTATCTATTTTCCTTTTAATTTACATTAAAATTGCTTTGGGGAGGGGCGCCTCGGTGGCTCAGTGGGTTAAGGTCTGCCTTCTGCTCAGGTCATGATTCCAGGCACCTGGGATGGAGCCCCACATCGGGCTCCCTGCTCAGTGGAGAGCCTGCTTCTCCCTCTCCCCTTGCTGATCCCCCTGTTTGCTCTCTCTCTGTGAAATAAATAAATAAAATCTTGAAAAAAATTACTTTGGGAAATGATTGAGTCACTAAAAGAGCATTTCTCAAAGTATGGTCTTGTGGAATACTAGTTTACAGGGGAAAAAAATGTTTGGTGGATAAATACATTTGGGAAATCTCAAATTAAATGCACACTCCGTACCATATCCCTTGGAATATATAGTGAGTGAACATTAACATTAATATGTTAAAGGCTCTAAGAAGCCTCGTAATAATGAAATCAAATCTGTTTAACTTTGTTTAAGTTGCTATTTCTAAAATATAAGTAATCAAGAAACTTGGTTTTGTTTATTTTTGTCTTTATGTACAAAACAACTACAGTTGACCCTTGAACAATACAGGGTTTAGGAGTGCTGGCCACCCCTACCTCTGTGCAGTCGAAAATCAGCAAATAACTTTTGGCTCCCCAAAAACTTAAGTAATAAAAGCCTACTCTTGACCAGAGCCTTAACGATAGCATAAACAGTCGATGACACGTATTTTGTATGTTATATATATGTCATACGCTGTGTTCTTACAATCAGGTCAGCTGGGGAAAAGAAAACTTAATTTAAAAAGCCGCAAGAGAGGGGTGCCTGGGTGGCTCAGTCAGTTGAGAGGCCCGCCTCTTGATTTTGGCTCAGATCATGATCTCAATGCTGTGAGATGGAGTCAGGCTCTAGCTAAGTGTGAAGTCTGCTTGTCCCTCTCCCTCCCGCTCGGATCCTTCCCATCTGCTCCTCCCCCTGCTCACGCCCATGCTTTCTCTCTCTCTCAAATAAATAAGTAACTATTTTAAAAAAAGAAAGAAAGAAAAATGTAAGAGAAAATACATTTACAGTACTGTACTATATTTGTAAAAAAAAAAAAATCTGTGTATAACTGGACCCACACAGTTCAAACCTGTATTATCATCCTGAAGAACAAATGTTTTATTAAGTAAGTTTGGGGAAATAATGACCTTTTTGGCTTTTTCCAGTTTCTGTCTCCAGATATAAATTTGAAAATTGTTCAGTGACTTTTCAATACCTATGGCGTGATCCTTTTGTTTTAGTAGAGCCTGGTAAAGTTCTGTCCTAATCCTCTTATATAGAGTTGTATTACTTACTCATAAAGAGAGATGATTGTCAGGTTTCTGGGTGGAACCAGGGAACTCATAAACTGCAAGTTTTCTGAGACTTAAAAAGTCATGTCCTGGTCCCCAGAGATAAGAACAGAATCAGAGTGCTCTGATCAGGGGCACTTAGCCACACCTGGGTACCAAAAGAAAGACACATTAGAAGTCCTGTGTTTGTATGTTAGAAAGCAACAGTGAAACTATGAACAACCCAAAAACCCATCAATAAGCAAATGGATAAACACATTGTGGGTTACCCATACAAAGGACTGGTGCTACCCATCAAACAAATGGAATAACCTATGATATAGGCACAACATGAATGAAACTCAACATCATTATGCTGAGTGAAAAAAAAGAGTACATACTGTATAATTCATACATATAAGATTCTAAGAAATTCATATAATGTATAGTGACAGAAAGCAGATCAATGGCTGCCTGGGGATGGGAGTAAAGGGAGGGAAGGATTACAAAGGGGCACTAGGACATTTTGGAGAATGGATGATGGAACTGTTTGGTATCTTTTTTTCTATAATTTGTTTATTTATTTGAGAGAGAGAGTATGTGTGCAAGTGGGAGGGAGAGAGAATCTGAAGCAGACTCTGCACTGAGTGCAGAGCCAGATGCGGGGTAAGCTCTCATGACTGTGAGATCATGACCTGAAACAAAAACAAGACTACACCACCCAGTTCCCCAGAAATGTTTGATATCTTAATTGTGGTGATGGTTTATAGGTATATACAAAAGGCAAGACTCATATAAATTGTTTACTTACAGATGTACATTTTATTGCATATAAGCAATATCTCAAAAGGGTTGCAAAAATATATTGAAATAAATAACATAAAATATGTAACAAATTAAAATTTTTTTCTCTAGGGAAAAAAAATTAACATGATGAGAAATTTATGCCTGGCTTGCCTCTGATTAATATTTTTGGTCATCAATGATTTTTAGATAATCAAAGTTGATAAGAAAGTGAATGAATGAGTTCAGGACCCCCATGGGCTTCATTTCTAGACACTGCCTTCTACATTCCTTTATAGGCCACATAGGCAAAAGTAACTCTGTCTTTCATTACTTTCTTCTCAATGGAAGAGGCTTTGAAAGAATTTCATCTGGTTCCTAGAAATTTCAGGGACCCAGAAGAAGGGGCCTATCCATTGGCTCTTCTTTGATCACAAAGTTTCACCAGAGCTAGTGTGATCTAGGGGGATGAACTGAGCTGATGTTTCCGGTCAAGACTTGGCTCATCTTCTTTCGCTGTAGATCTTTGGTGGGGTCATTTTCTCTCTTCGTGACTTTGGAGAATCAGACACTTCAGAGATGTAACAGATTTAAAGGATTAAGAAGACAGCTCACCTTAGGGGATACTAAGGCAGGAAAGGAGTTTCTTGATTCCTAAAATGAAAAGGTGGGAAAGTTCCTTCTTATCTGACATTTTATGATTCTTTGAATTTTTCTCTGCAAGTAGAATGACACTGTGAGCATTCTAAATGCATGGATGAGTTTGGTAAAGAGGAAAAAGAGATGAAAGGGAAAAAAAAGAGGAATTAGTCATATTGAGTGCTAAGAGTCTGGCCTTCATCGTCAGACAGACCTTAGCTTCACCCCTGAAGGGTGACAAGCCATGGTGAGCAATTCACAGCTCTGCGTCTCCTCTGCAATCTAGAGTTATTAGTAACTGTCACACAGTCATTCTCAAAAGTAAATGAAAAAAGAAAAAGTTTGTAAAAATACCCAGTACAATGCATATATAGGGGGAAATGTCAATTTCTTCTCTACCTTCCAGAGACAAATAGCTTAAAAAAAAAAAAAAAAAAAACCTTTTGCTAAGAAGAGGCCTAAAAGTTTGCTGGTGACTGCAGGTTCAAGGTCTCCCAAATCCTCAGAACTGATTCAATGACAAAACCTAAGCCCTCCTCAAACTATGAGGATCCTAGATTTCTATCTTTGTTTAACTGAGCCACTTAAGGCATTTTTTCCCTGGTAACTCATTGCCTCTGGGAGGGAGACCACAACTTAGCAGGACCTTTCCTCCCCAGCCATGAGGCTCTTTTCTTCCATGCCATTTTCCCAGGCTCTAAAGGGCTGCTTCTGGCATTTTAACTTCAGTTGCCCACCACCCCCACTCCATCTTCAACCTTGTTTCCTTTCTTTCTTTCCCCTCTTCACTTTTTAAGGGACTGCCCAGATCTAAGACACTTCCAGAGATCAGGATGGTGAAAACAAGTGGACAGTGTCAATTGAGGGGACAGGGCTTTGTGTGTCCCAACAAGTTAAGTCTATTAGTGCTAGAAGACACTGAAGATGTGTGTCTGTCTCCTCTGCCTGATGTTATAAAGTACACAGACTAAGTACTTTGTTTGTGGTGTTAGAATAACAGGAAAAATTCACAGTTCTGGAGGCCAGAAGTTTGAACTCATGGTGTCAGCAGGGCCTCTCCTCTCTGATGCCTCAGAAGAGGATCCTTCCTTGCCCCTTCCAGCTTCTGGTGGTTGCAGCAATCCTTGGCGTTCCTTGGCTGTAGACACATCACTCTAATCTGTGGCTCTGCCAACACATGGTGCAGCATTCTCTGTATGCAACTCTCAATCCCTGAGTCTCTGTGATCTTTGTTTCTTATAAAGACACCAATTTTATTGGTTTGGGATTAACCTAATCCAGTATGAACTCATCTTAATAACACCTGCAAAGACCCTATTTCCAAATAAATTCACATTCTGGGGTCTGGGTGGGCATTAATTTGGAGGTGACATTATTCAACCCAATATAGATTCCTGGATGTCCAATCCACATGAAGAGACTAAATCCTAGAGACTAAAGTAATTTAGTCTAGATTATATGGCCAATTAATTAATCACAGAAATAAAACTGGAGTTCAGGCCTTTTGCTTCCATATCCAGGGTGATTTCTAAGGCATCAATATATGTCTCCAAGGAGCACCAATTTGGCTCCAAGCTCAGGGTGGGGGAACAAAGATTTAATTTGGGAGGCTTTCTGTGTGAATTAGGCTTATAATAATAATAGCCAGTACATACTAGGCTTTAGAGCCATGGCCTCTAATCTCTATGACAATAGTTAATGTACTCAGAGAGCCTGCTATGGGCCAGCCACTATCCTTAGCACTTAAACATGTATTAATTTATTTACTCTTCCCGACAAGCTGAGGTCTGTCTGAATCCAAAGCCCATGCCCTTCCTCTAGCCCCCAGCTGCTTTAAATGAGAACTTAAAGTGAAAATGGCACTTTAGACAATCCCTTGCCACCCCCAGTGAATGCTCATGAGTAATTTAAAGCTCAGTGGAATTTGAAAATGTCCACCTAGGCTGAGAACGAGGCTACCACAAAGGATAGTTTTTTATCCAAAAGCTAGCAGCAAGCCAATTATCTGGGAACCTCCTAAAGCCAAATCTTTAGATGTGCCTGTAGATTGAGACAAGGAATGGTCAATTAACCCCATTCCAGCTGATTGCTGTGGTTTCTGGCCAGGGCAACTGACAAATGTGCATCAGCAGCCTCTGCCAGTCAGGACGCAGATGTGGAGCAAATCTCTCCGGCATGGTGCCATTCTAAAATAAGTAGAGGCAGAGAAGAGGAGAGCAGCTCAGGTCATCACGGCAAACAGCTCAGATTTTAAGGACTCCTAGTTGATCCCAAAGGCACTGGCTCAGCACTCATTACGTGCTGGGGGACTGTGGGCAGTCCAATGATTATCCAATTAAAACCAAGGAAAGAGCTCAGTAGGATGCACTGGCTCTCAGAGAGAGAGTGCAGAAGAGGGGGAGGCCATCTCTTCCTGGGCATTTGGGGATGGAAAGTGCTTGTGGATACCACAGGGAATTTAAAAAGGGACTGGAATTTTCTTTGCCTCTGCCACTCCCTTTGTAATGATAGTTCTTATTTGAGGGAAAGCATATGTGAAAGATTTCGGCTCTGAAGAGGACTTATTTTAAGATCACACCCTGGGTGCTGAACCAGGTTTTTAGAGGAGTTTGAACATATTCCTACTTGTCTATATTTGGTGCATTAAGAAAACAGAAGTGAGTCTCTCGTTTGTAAGGATACTAAGGAAGCAGCAAAGAGCACCGACCTGGAGCCTTGAGGCCTGTGGCCCTATAACAGCTCTACCACTGTCTTACTATGTGACTCTGCATAAACCCTTTAACCTCACTGCATCTGAGATTCCTCATTTCTCAAGTAAAAATAACAATACATGTTCTTTCCTTCTCTTTGGGCTACTATGAGACTTAAATAGGACAATATACACAGAAACATTTTGAAAAGCACAATTTTGGTAGTGAGGACAGAGAGTACCGACGACTAAGAGCCCAGAGGAGCCACTCAGCCACCAGTGAGCCAGCCATGGGAAACTGGGAAAGTCATCGTAAAACTCTAATTGCCTTGGTTCATGGAGTTTTTTGCAATCTACCCAAAGTGATGAACCTGAGGGCCCAGAAAAATGCCTGAGGGAGCAATGATGTTTTCACAGAACTTCAGAAGCTTCCTGGCCTTTCTAGGACTATCCACGGACCTCTAGCAGGTCACTGAACCCCAGATTTAAAATGTCTGCTCCCAGGAACATGACAATAATAACCCAGATCTGGGTTAATACACCTTGAGAAAGAATGTCACAGTGTCACTGGGGACCATTCCTAGCAGATTGAAGGTGAAGAAATATATTAATTCTTATATTTATCAGGATCATCATGAAAGCAATACTGTGCATGGTCTATTTTTCAAGCAGTATTGAAGGGTAACCTGCCACACTTTCCTAAGCATGTTCTAAGATGTAACTTGTTCTGCAGTTTATCTTTCCATATATTCCCATCTACTTCCCGTCTTTTAGAGATTCATGAAAATTTCTGGGCACAGAGGGCCACCCCTGCTGTTTTCAACACAGTCATGGATTGATTTCCTTTTTATATTTCTGCTGTTATTTCTTTGGGATTTGGGAAGCAGGGAAAACAAACATGTAAGCTCAGGCTTGAGCCAGAAGTTCCTCATTTCTTTTAGATGATATAAATCTCTACCAGTTTCACCCCTGGAAGGACAAATGGGAGGCACTGCCTTGGTTTACTTTTGCAGTGTCATGTCAGGCCATCCACCTAAATTATCCATCCTGAGCCCCTGAATGCCAACATCCATGCAAGGGACCACCACCACCATATTGAGCCAGAATAGGAACAGGAGTACAGCAACAGCAGCCAGATTTCAATTGATATAACTTGAGCATGAATGTCTCAACATCACAGGGGACCATTCCTGGTAGTGTGCATATGTCCCTGTGGCTGAGATCACTGATGCACTCTCCTGAAAGACTATGTGGCCTCTGTTATTTGTGCAGATGTGAGCATTCATTTTATGTCCAGGTATGTGGGTTTGCACCCAAGAGTCAGGACAGCATAGAGGTTAAGAAAGCAGACTACAGAGATAGTCACTAGCTGCATGTTGTACAAATCCCCTAACTTTTTGGTGCCTCAGCACTGTCAACTATAAAACAGGGGCAATATTTACTTCATGTTGCTGCTACGAAAATTGAATGGGTTAATACTTATAAAGCTTAGAAAATGTCTAGTAATCATAGTAAACCTCAATAAATGCAAGTTATTTGAGGATGGGGATAAAGGAGTGTTATAGACTGAATGTTTGTGATCCCCTTTTTAGGGGGGATATGTTGAAGGCTTAACCCCCAATATGATGGGGACTGAGAGATTTGGAGGTGGGGCTTTTGGGAGATAATTAGGTCTGAATTATGTCATGAGGGTGGAGCCCCCATTATGGAATTAGTGTCCATGTAAGGGGAAGAGAGACCAGAGCTCTCTCTTTCCACCAGGTAAGGACACAGTGAAAAGGCAGTCATCTACAAGCCAAGAAAAGAGCCCTTACTGGGACAGAATCTGCAGGAATCTTGACCTTGGACTTCCCAGCCTCCAGCACAGTGAGAAATAAAAGCCTGTTATTTAAGCCACCCATTGCATGACACTTTGTTATAGTAGCCCAAGTTGACTTATACGGAGGTGTAACAGAGTTCTCTGGAGAAATACTAACAGGATATGTGTGTTTATATACAGATATATCTCATTTTATTGTGCTTTGCTTTATTGTACTTGCCAGATAATTGTATTTTTTATGAATTGAAGGTTCAAGACTATAGTGGAAGTAACGGCAGGTGTGGTGGAAATAGCAAAATAATAGAACTGGAAGTGGAGCCTAAAGATGCGACTGAATTGCTGCAATCTCATGATCAAATTTGAAGAGATGAGGAGTTGCTGCTTATGGATGAGCGAAGAAATTTTTTTTTTTTAGAGATGGAATCTACTCCTGGTGAAGATGCTATGAAGATTATTGAAATGACAACAAGAGATTTAGAACATTACATAATTTTATTTGATAAAGCAGCAGCAGAGTTTGAGAGGCTTGACTCCAATTTTGAAAGAATTTCGACTGTGCATAAAATGCTATCAAACATGCTACAGAGAACTCATTCATGAAAAGAAGACTCGATGATTCAATCAGTGTGACAAATTTCATCATGGTCTTTATTTTAAGAAATTTCCGGAGCCACCCCAACTTTCAGCAGCCACCACCCTGATCATCAAGCAGCCATCCGACATCAAGGCAAGACCCTCCAGCACCAAAAGATTATGATTTGCTGAAAGCTCAGATGATGGTTAGCATTTTTTAGCAATAAAGTATTTTTTAATTAAAGTCTATAATTTTTTTTAGACATAATGCTATTGCATACTTAACAGACTACGGTATAGTCTAAACATAACTTTTATATGCACTGGGAAACCAAAGAATTACTTTGACTAGCTTTATTGTGATACTTTATTGTGGTGGTTGGAACTGAACCTGCAATCTGTCTTAAATTACAGATTTGCCTGTATTTAAAAATTGGTGTTTGTAATAGTGGGGGCTGGCAAGTCTAAAATCCATGGGGTAGGACAGTAGGCCAGAGACCCAGGAAAAAGGTGGTGCTGCAGCTCGAGTCCAAAATCAATCTGGAGGCAGAATTCCCTCTTCTTGGGGGGACCTTAGTCTGTTTTTTCTTAAGGCCTTTGACTGATTGAATGAGGGCTTTCACACCATGAAGGGTAATATGTTTTATTCAAAGTCTACTGATTTAAATGTTAATCTCATCTGAAAACTATCTTCACAGTAACATCTAGACTGTTTATTAACCAACTATCTAAGTACTACTGGCCTTGCC
Source organism: Ursus maritimus (assembly GCF_017311325.1). Classification (NCBI taxonomy): domain Eukaryota; kingdom Metazoa; phylum Chordata; class Mammalia; order Carnivora; family Ursidae; genus Ursus; species Ursus maritimus. The sequence continues at coordinate 72,463,338 of NW_024423453.1, forward strand.
AGGTTAACACAAACTAGCACTAGAATTAGCCAGGAGTGACTGAAGATAATGGGGCAGGTGTACATGTGCACATCTGGGTGCACTTCCTCAGTGGCAAACTGGACACATGCCATCTATTTAAAAGCCACAGAAGCCAAGGCTGTCTCTGGATTGGGGGATCCTGTCCCTAGATTTTCTAAAAGTAATTGCAGGGGGCTATGTGGGCCCATGTCATTTGCACACTTGGAGCAGCAGCTCTCAATGGATGCCAGATAGCATTGGTCTGCTTTGGGAGCAAGTGCAGTCTCAGGGCCCTGTACCTTGGACAGTGTCCAGGAGGCTGCCACTTAGACCTCCCAATAATTGTTTTCTGCTTGGTGATTTGCCTACATTATCTCCTTTGGCCTGCATGGCCACCACAGAGGAGGCTGGGTAGGGATTCTCATGCCCATTTCACAAAGGCATGTATAAAACTAGAAGCTACCAACTAAAAAGGACAGAGTCTAAATTAGACCTTCACTTTTCTGGCCCTTACTTCAAGGCTTTTTAACTACATCAAAGGGTCCTCCAAGTCCACAAATGGGCTCAGCCTGTGTTATCAAGGGGAGGGAACCAAAGGAGTTAAGAGGAAGCAGACAATGTTATTATCTCAAGCAAGTCATCTGAGCCTTAGTTTCTTCATATAGAAAACAACACAACTAAGTCATAAATCCCTAAAGGATGGAAATCTTGTCTTTCCCTCCTAATATATCCCTGTCCAGGGTGTTATATAGTAAGCATTCAGTAAATGCTTGTTTAATAAAATGATAGGTAAGAGACTGTATTGTTTTGCTAAGACTGCCATAACAAAGTACCATAGATTGGGTGCCTTAAACAACAGAAATTTATTTTCTCATAGTTCTGGAGCATGGAAGTCCAAGATCAAGATTGGTTTCTTCCGAGGTTTTTCTCCTTGGCTTATAGTTAGCTGTCTTCTCCCTGTTTCCTCACATGGTCTTCCCTTTGTGTGTGTCTGTATCTTAAACCCCTCTTCCTATAAGGACACCAGCCATAATGGATTAGGACCCAGCTTAAAAACCTCATCTTTTAATTACCAAGTTAAATACAGTCACACTCCAAGGTACTGGTAGGGGTTGGGTCTTCAACCTATAAATTGGTGGGGTGGGTGGAGGGACATAAATTAGCTCAAATCAGGGGCTTATTAGTCTCTATAGTCATTCTAACTCTGACACTCAACTTTTCTGATGGTGAATCAGGAAGTTTGGCTAGGCCTCCCTCCCACTGATAAACAGTTTCTGGTAAAAATGACATGTTAAACTCAACAATAAGAGAACAAAAAAACCTGATTTTTTAAATTGGCCAAAGTCCTTAACAGACTTCTCATAAAAGAAAATATACAGATAGCCAAAAAGCATATGAAAATATGCTCAAGGAAATTCAAACTTAAACAACAGTGAGACACTACTACACACCTATTAGAATGGCCAAAATCTGGAAACCTGACAACACCAAATGTTGACAAGGATGTGAAGCAACAGGAACTCTCACTCATTGCTGGTCAGAATACAAAATGGTACAGCCACTTTAGAAGACAGGTTAGGGGTTTCTTACAAACCCAACATACTCAAACAATCTAGCAATTGCACTCCTTGGTATTTACCCAAAGGAGTTATGTCCACACAAAAACTTGCATATGGATGTTTACAGCAGCTTTATTTTATAATTGTCAACCCTTGAATGCAACCAAGATGCCCTTAAGTAGGTAAATCGATAAATGAAATGTGGTACATCCAGACAATGGAGTAGTATTTAGTGCTAAAACATTTCTTTTTAGCTCATTTCTAGCTATCAAGCCATGAAGATATGGAGGAAACTTAAATGCATATGACTAAGTGAAAGAAGCCAATCTGAAAAGGCTACATGCTGTATTTCAACTATATGACATTCTAGAAAAGGCAACACTATAGAGGCAGCAAAAGATGAGTGATTGTCAGGAATTGGGTGGAGAGAGGGCTGAGTAGGTGGAGCACAGAGGATTATTAAGGCAGTGAAAAACTCTGTGTGACATAATAATGATGGATACATGTCATTATACATCTGTACAAACCCGTAGAATGTAAACACCAAGAGTGAACCCCACTGTAAACTATGGACTTTGGGTGATGATGATGTGTCAGCATAGGTTCAGTCATTAACAAACATAACTTTCTGGTAGAGGATGTTGAATAATGGGAGAGGCTATGCATGTGTGGGGGCAAGGAGTGTAAGGAAACTCTCTGTAACTTCCTCTTAATTCTTCTGTAAACCTAAACCTCTGTAAAAATAAATTATTTAATAATTAAAAAAAAAAAGACAACACTCTATTGTTTTTATAATCAGCCTGGCAATGGGCAAAATCTGGGGGGAGAGGAGGGAAGAGGAATGCATAGTCCAGTGATATTTTGCCTCCAGCAAGAAACCATGTCAATCAGTCAAACAAAACCTTCAGTCTTTGAAAAAATAACGAGGGGAAACTGTTCAGAATAATTTATTATTAATTAAGAGAACAACATAATTTAAGGTATTTAAATATTTTAAAATCATGTAAAACAATGTATTTGTAAGCTTATCATTTGTCAAACACAAATTTTTAAAAATGAGCATGTCAGGGCATTGTAGATATGCATTAGTGTCTATTTCTAGACATGGTTGGATTGGGGTCTGGATGCCCTGAATACGTGGTATATCCATGCAGTGGATACCCCTCAAAGATAAAAGGGTATGAATTATCAATAAATGCAACTGCATGAGGTGAATCTGAAAGCAATATGCTGTTTTCAACCAGTAGCAATCATGCAAAGAATAAGGACTGTCCATTTGAGGCAGACACAATTGTACTGGAGATATAAAATTTCTTAACAATCAAATGGATATAGTATTTGCTTTTTTAAATTGTAAATTGTTTTCTAAGACTTAAATAGTTGCATCGTTAAAGTAATATACTGAGTGAGAGGAGGTGACCAAAAAGTATTTGCCGTATGATTCCATTTACATAAAATCTAGAAAATGCAAAAAAAACCTAGAGCAAGGAAAAGCAGATGACTGGTTGTCTGAGCAAGTGTGTATAGACAGAGGTAGGAGGGCAGCTTACCACAGACATGAGGAAGGTTTTGGAGGTGATGGGTATGGTCATTATCTTGAGTTTGGCGATGGTTTCACAGGTATATACATTTGTCAAAACTTATCAAAGAGTACATTATAAACGTGTGTTGTTTACTGTATGTCAATTATACCTCAATAAAGCTGTTAAAAGGAGATGCTGGAGACATGGCAACCAATTTATCTTATAACTTCATTCCTACAAAGAGAAGAATACCAAGAAGATGGGAGACAATTTGCCTGTAGATTCCTGAGAGGTTCCAGGCACCCAGGAAGCCATGGTGAAAGGAGATGGTGAAAACAAGAGGAATGGATGAAAGTCCATACAGAGAGCATGTGGACCCCTAGGTCCTTGCCCCACCCCATGCACTGTGGTGCCTGCTCCTCCAGAATTGAACTAAGGATAATATGACTCAGACTCAAGTTCCTTGACTCAGGTATCTGAACTGAGGGAAATTCATGAGAACTATCTTTAAAGCTGGGTAAAACCAAATTGTCCATCTGGGTAGTCCATCAGGACTTCCTCATCTTTAAGTGGTTTGACAAAACAAGGCCCAGAGGACCACAGTGAAACCTGGCTGAGAGGCTCCACTTCTTGAAGGAGAGCAGCCCCCACTGTCCTGCGAGGAGGGCAGGGCTCTCTCCAAGGCCCTGCCTGGGATACTGGCTGTGCGTCTCCTGGGCCTCCTATCTAATGTCCACTGTCATTTCCTCTGAAACATTGTCAACCAGCTGCTCAAGGCACAAGAGAGGGCAGGAACATGGGCATCTAACCAGCCCTTCTAGTTCAAATACAGATTGCAGCCTTGCCCAAGAGCAAATTTCTTAACTTGTGTGCTCTGTGCCCTCATCTAAAGCAGGGATAATAACTATCTAGCTACAAGGCTTTGGTGGTATCGGCATTTAGAACACTGCCTCTACCCTGGAAGGATCTATAACTATCAGCACTTTTGTCTTATTTGAGGGAGATGTCTTTCATACCCCTATCCTTTTCCTTCTGGCTTAACTACATTTTCTCTTCAGGTCTTCAGACTCTGGGGTTTCTTTACGTCTGTCTCCAGGTCATCACCAGCTTCTGAGTTTCAGTCTGTGCTCATTCCACCTCCTGAACTCCATCAAAACAGCTTCCCAAGAAATCGGCCGTAGATCTTCCAGGAACTTGACTTTCCCTCTCCATTAGTTTCCTTTCCATCCTCCTCCCCCAGCCCTGCCAGGTGTGTGTATCTCCAAAGCTACCACCCATACCTCCAAGCATCATATCTCCTGAGCACACATTTCCCCTCCTAGGTCCCCAGAACCTGCGGGGGAACGGGACTACCTCTTCTGGGCACACTTTTCAGCTTCATATCCTTCATCAAATGACACTAGTACAGCTAGTGTCTGATTATATTTTGATTACTCCTGTTTGTTATTTCAGATGGCTTTTTGTTTAGTTTTAACACACAGGATTTGGGGGAAGGTCTTTGTTTTCATGAAACTATTATCTGTAAACTAGAAACTGTTGCTGTCTAACGTACAGATCTGAACATGTGTACATGATGTTACCTGATACTTTAAAGAGGAACTTGAGAGATGGTTAAGGGGCTGAGGGATTGCCCTTTATGAAGCTGTAAACACCACACCTGTGTCTAGCAAACCCCCCATGGTAGTGTCTGCAACCTTGGATGGGGAGAGGTGTGGGAAGGGAAGAGGAGATGAGGCACTTCACAGATTCTAAGTAAACCTCCCCTCAGCCCTCACCTACCCTCAGTTTTTTCCTTGGTGTGACTGCACAGGGTTGTTTATTATTTGGATGTGAGAGGGATAGGCAGAATAGTACAAGGCAGGTGGGTAGATGCTGGTGTCATATTGCCTGGGTTTGAGCCTGGTTCTGCTGCCTAATGGCTATGGACCCCAGTTAAGGCACTTAGCTTCTCTGGACCTCAGTTTTCTCAACTGCAAAATAGTGCTATTAATCATATCCCTCTCAAAATTGTTTAGAGAACCCATGGGATAATACTCACTCTGTTATACGAGCTGTTTTATCTAGTCCAACTTTTTTTTTTAATTTAGAGACTGAGAAAGGAAAAGAGAGAGATCCCTCACCCAAGATTGAAGGGCTAACTGTAGCAAGGGGACTAAATCCAAACCTCCAGACTCCTTGTTCAAAAACTTCCCTCTAGTAGCACATTAAGGGTCCTGAGCACACTCTATTAAAATGCAAATATTCCCCAGGAGGCCTAACTCCAAGTCATTAGCACCTTAATGCTAGTGATGTGCATTATGTTAACATCTTTTTTTTTTTTTAACTGAACCCCTTCTGGTTAGAAAGGAGTATAGAAAGGGGTGGGGAGGAGCAGACTTCACGCCTGTGATTTTGGCAGCCCCTCTCACACTACATGTTGCCTCAGGGAAAAAAGCTGGCTCCTCTCCCGCCCTCATGGGACAAAGTTGAGATTCAAGGTTTAGGATCAGACCACACAATAGAGAGTGCTCTCCCAAACAGCCTGCATCGGTGGCCTGACTACCTCAGAGAAGGAAACTGGATCAGCTTGTGATCCAAAACTGACTTCTGAGGTGAGCCTGGGTGACCACACAGGCAGGAGAAAGTACAGACCCTTCAAAGACCTTAGCCACCGCCCAGGAGGACAAGGCATGGATTATCCATTCACTCTTTGATTAAGTTGTTCATTCATGTTGTGAGCACCTACTCTGTGCCACAGATGAATGACAGTCCCAGACCACAGGGAATGGACTCTGATAATTGTTTACTGATGTGGGAAACAAAGGCAGAAGAAAAATTATTAAATTTCCTTACTACCTACAAGTCTTTGACAAGGTCTTGAAACAGGCAGAGTGACATTCATCTAGGGACCCAACTGCCTCTATGTTAATGCTTTGCTAAGGGCAAAAGGCAACCTTAGCCTGACCCCCAGGATCCTGTAGGTCTACTTTAACATATAACAATTCTTTTAGAAATGTCCTTTATCTCTAAATCGTCCAAGATACGTGTTGGCAGTCATCCCCCAAGCATATGGGCCACCGATATACATCTGAAGGGTCTCATGACTAAGGTTTTATTAGACAGTAATAAATGACCTTTTCCCAATAGCTAGACCCCTCAAGGTCCTGGAAACCCTGCTTCCAAATTCCTCAGAGACTTATGCCATCCTTAACCCCCTACCAAATTGAAAGTAAACAATGAGCCACTCCTCATGACCCCAGTGCAGCTCTTTCTGCCCACAGGTCCTGTCCCCATGCTTTAATAAAACCACCTTTTTGCACCAAAGATGTCTCAATAATTCTTTCTTGGCCATCAGCTTCAAACCCTAATGTCTTTCCTACATCACTGACCACTGGCAGCATCATGGGCTCCTGATGGTGGTTGGGATGTTTAATCCAGGCCTCAAACACCCAGGACCAGCACTGTCAACGAAGATGCTGAGATGAAGGTGTAAAACCTGCTGATAGGAAAGAATATCCAATGGAAAAAAGACAGTCTCTTCAACAAATAGTGTCGGAAAATTGGACAGCCACATGCAGAACAATGAAAGTGGACCACTTTCTTACTCCATACACAAAAATAAACTCAAAACGGATGAAAGACCTATATATGAAACAGGAATCTATCAAAATGCTGCAGGAGAACACAGGCAGCAACCTCTTTGACCTCAGCCACAGCAACTTCTTACTAGACACGTCTTCAAAGGTAAGGGAAACAAAAGCAAAAATGAATGATTGAGACCTCATCAAAATAAAGAGCTTTTGCACAGCAAATGAAACAGTCAACAAAACTAAAAGGCAATCTATCAAACTCAACACCCCAAAAAACAAAAAATCCAGTCAAAAAATGGGCAGAGAGACATGAACACACATTTCTCCAAAGAAGACATAAAAATGGCCAACAGACACATGAAAAAATGCTTCACATCAGTTGGCATCTGGGAAATCCAAATCAAAACCCCAATGAGATACCACCTCACACCAGTCAGAGTGGCTAAAATGAACAACTCAGGAAACAACAGATGTTGGCAAGGATGTAGAGAAAAGGGAACCCTCTTACACTGTTGGTGGGAATGCAAACTGGTACAGCCACTCTGGAAAAAAGTATGGAGTTTCCTTAAAAAGTTAAAAATAGAGCTACCCTATGACCCAGCAATTGCACTGCTAGGTATTTATCCAAGGGATACAAATATAGTGATTCGAAAGGGCACATGCACCCCAGTGATTATGGTAGCCATGTCCACAATAGCCAAACTGTGGAAAGCACCCAGATGTCCATTGACAAATGAATGGATAAAGAAGATGTGGTGTGTACACACACACACACACACACACACACACACACACACACACAGAGACCATGGAATATTACTCAGCCATCAAAAACAATGAAATCTTGCCATTTGCAATAATGTAGATGGAACTAGAGGGTATTAGGCTAAGTGAAATAAGTCTGTCAGAGAAAGACAAATACCATATGATTTCACTCCTATGTGAAATTTAAGAGACAAAACAGATGAACAAAGGGGAAGGAAAGGAAAAATAAAATAAGAGGAAAACAGAGAAAAGCAAACCATAATAGACACTGAACTCTGGGAAACAAACTGGGGGTTGCTGGAGGGAGGGGGGTGAAGGGATGGGGTAACTGGGTGATGGGCATAAAGGAGGACACTTGATGTAATTGAGCACTGGGTGTTATACGCAACTAATGAATCACTAAATTCTACCCCTGAAACTAGTAATACAGTATATGCTAACTAAACTGAATTTAAGTAAAAAATTAAAAAAAAAAAACCTTGCTGATATTCATACAGTACTCTCCATCAAGGAAGGTAAGCCAAGGGCTGCATAATGGGACTGCTCCCCTCTCCTTCTTCTAGAGAGAAAATGAACATCATAGGTTGTTTTTCTTCTTAATTAAACTCTATAAATTTGGGCCTACTTCTCTGAGCTCCTTATCCAGGGAAAGGTGGACTAGAGAAAATATAAGAAGGAAAATATTCTGGCAAAAAGGGGGTGCTAGGTTTTCATTATTCAACTAACATTTCCAAGAACTTACTGTGGCATTAAAAGCCACACACTTTTAGCTTTAAAAGCTACACACATTTGAAAAGTTTCATAGGAAAACATTACCCATTCACTTTGACTAAAATATTCCCTGTGCTCATGAAATAGAAAATTTATTGAAATAATTCACCTTGAAATCCCCAGCTGAGGACACTACTTTCCATGTCATGATCTCATCTACCTGTTGAACCAGCAGAGAGATCTGGTACTTGGAAGATGCTTTTTGCTTTTCTTTCTTTTCCCTCTGTTTATTACAAGCTAGAATTCTACCCCCCAGCACAGTTAGTGGTTAGCACTAACACCTTCCTGGCCATCACACTCAGTCCCAAACTTATTCTGACCATCTCCTCTTTTCATGACAATAAATAACACAACAGAAGAACATTTTCTAGTACCCAAAAGTTTACACAGCACGTTTATTATATTAACTCGTTTAATACTTGAATCAACCTCAGGTAGGTGTTATCATTGCCATTTTCCTCAAAAACTGGGACTCAGAGAGATTTAAGCAACTTGCTGAAGGTAGTCCTGCTCATGAATGTGAAAGCAAGACTCTGACCCTAGGTTGATCTGTTCTCTCCCTTACAACATACCCCTCCCCACCCACCCACCCTCCCTCACCCTGCCACCTCCTTTACCACCATGGCGACAGGAGCTCCCTGGCTGGCTTCGTGGTGGTACCGTATTCTGGTTGCACAGGTGGAATGCCCACATGTCCGCCTTCACTGCCCACATGGCCTCATTCTCCTCCCGCCACATTTGGCTTCTTAGGTACCATACCAGCATGAACTGACAACCTTGTTGGTAATAGGGACTGTTCTGCTCTCCATTTCCTATCCCAAGAGGCTTCAGGAGACACAGGAGCAGTCTTTGTGAAGAGGGAATGACTGCCTCAGGGAGCAAATGCTCATGGGCACAGCCTCAGAAAAAGAACAGCTGCAAAGGGCATTCTGGACAGCTCAGCCCTTAAGAGGTTTTTCCCTTAGACCATTTGCTATGACTGCTCTACTGAAGCCTTGGGCCAGAACACACAGTCTGAGGAAGTGCTTCTTTTGTTCTCTTTAGACTTGTCTTCCCTTCCAGGACCTCCCTTCCAAACGGCTTCACCTACAGCTGAAAACCTCCCTCTGGTGTCCAAGGGCCCACCTGCACCTCATCTCCACAAAAGTCTCAGCAGCAGAGCTAACAGCCACACTCTGGGGTTAATCTTGAGTGTCCTCTAGGCCCCTCAGGTTAATTGCCATACAAACAGCTGCCTAATAAAGAGGTGTTTCTCCTCCCCTATCCAATACGATGAAGGGTGGAACAGAGTTTTCACCATCAGGCCCACAGGCTGTGGCCCATCTGGTCTTTCACCCTCCCTCTCCTACACTTAACAGTTTCAGGCAGGAGACAGCCAGCTGGGCTGGAGCCTCTGGAGACTCCTCCCCCTAGACTCACCAGAGTGATAACCTACCCCCATTCAAGGGCTGACAAGGGCCATCTGTGCTGGAGCTCCAGGAATTGGGCAGGCAGTGCCCCACACCCCCAGAGCCCTCCAAGCTGTGAGGAAATTTGCCAAGCCCCCAACTCCTCCCCAACAACCCCTGACACCAAATATAACCAGCATATTCCTGCCTTCCCCCACCTGCCTGAACCAGAGAGCCAGTGTCAAGCCAGTCTGATCTCTTACAACCCACCCTGGGGAAATTCAGTTGCTTTAGGGCAGGAAAGAAGCTTTTGGCTACTGATTTTACAGCTCCTGGTACCCAGACAATTCAGGCTGCTGACACAGGAAAGGGAAAAGGAAGAGTAAGGAACAAAAACCAGGAATAAGCCTCCAGTCCCTCCTTGGACAAAAGGAGTATCAGCTAATATTGAGAACATGCAACAAAGAAGAGGAATCCTGCAGTTTTACAGACACAACTTCACCTTTTATAAAATTCAAGAGCAAAAAAATAGATCATATAGTTCCTTTAGTCTAAGCCTTTTATTTTACAGATGAGAGAATGCAGCTCAGAAATGGGTGTGGCATGGTCACAGCTAGCCCATGGCAGAATCAGGACAAGAAGCTATCTCTCCAGACTCCCAGCCCAATGTTCTCCCTCCTCATCTTCTGTTCTCTGGCACTGCATGGCTCCCTCATTATGAGTTCCATACCTTGGGCTCCCTGTGTATAAACATCCTGCTGCATAGAGGAGAAGGGCACATAAAAGACTTGTGTGGGAGACTGTCCTGCAGATGGCTATTCATGGGCTCCCCATCTGTGTGCAGAGGAGCACCCCTAAAGGCCCTCTCTTCCTCCTGCAGCAAGTAAAATTGGAGTCCTGGGGTCTATAAGGCAGTGTGGTATTGTGGAAAGAACTGAAGAGAGCAGTTGGGTCCAAACCTCATTTCTGACATTCACCAGGTCTGCAGGTTCAATATAGCTTTACCCCTTTGATCTCCTGATCCCATATGTAAAATATGTACAGAAAAACCAACTTCAGCATCCTTGTGCACAGTATGGGATATCTATTTTAAAAATACTGCCTTGACAGCTATTCCATGAACCTGTCCTTCGTAGTATGCGTAATGATCTGAGGTTGTTAGGAGTTCTCTACTATCTTACAGACCTAGACACCTGAGCTACCAAACTAAGAGAAGGCTTATAGATTAATGTAAATGATACATAGTCCTTTAGATTGGGGTCATCCTCAGGAAGTAAAGCTGCTTCCTCTGTCTCTCTTCATGAATATATACGATCTGCTCATTCTTACATTGGTGCCTGCCCTTCCCCTTAAATGTTATCCCTTCCACCTGTTCACATATGCCCCATCCATAATTCCCATCTCTGTCTGTAGTAAAGAGCCACCCCCAGAATACTCTAACCCTCCTCGATATTCTCTAAACTCTCACTGTGATTCAGCTTCTCATTTTCTTCCATCTTGTCTTTTAACAAGATTATAAGTTCCTAGAGGGCAGAAATCATATCATGTTTATTCTTAAATCTCTTTCATGGTGGTCTAGTGCAAAGCCAAATATATGGATTAATTGAGGGGTCTCAGTTTGCTTAAGACCATTTCCTCCCTCACTCTAATGCTCCTGTTATGGGTTCTTCTATATGTCAGTAAAATGAAGCTCCAAGAAGATGGGCACAAAGGAGAATTTAACCTGAATATCTGAGGCTTTCTATGTTCATTCATTTCTTCATTCACTAAGGAGATGAGAGTACCTGTATCTGCCAAGTGTAATTCGTGCCGAGTGGACTGTGGCCAGAGATAGGCACAAACCTGGAACATTGCACCAGACCTTGAGATAGAGACTTTATATCAATAATAAGTGCTAGATGCTTTTCATGCATTAATGATTGTATGAGCCCTACCTCTATTTACCCATATAAACCTTATAAGCATCTTTCAAGGCAGGGGCCATCACCATCCCCACTTTGTAGGTAATGAAACTGAGGCATAGAAATGTTAAGTCCTTTGCCCAAAGTCTCATGCTAGAAAGATACAGAGTCAAATCAAAGCCAGCCCATCTGGCTCAGGGCCCATAAGCCTAAGCATTCCACTGTACTGCATGTCAGGTAAGAGTCATGGGGCATCCGAGGGCAGAGGGACACAGGGACGGGGGCATGATGCTGTTGAGAGACTACAGAGCCCTGCTGAGGTAGAGTGATGGAGAGTGCCAGCACCTCAGTCTGAGCCACCCCTCAAACCTCTGTGAACCCTCTCCTTAAAAGGACATCTTGAGCCCCTCCTGTGAGCTGCCACTTGGAGCTCAGCTGATACAGGGTTTCTGAGAGGCAGCCTGGCANGTCTGCCTGAGATTAGCCAGGCCCCCAACACAGGAGTCCTTGATTGCCACAAAACCTGCCCTAATCTGGTAAAATCCCCAAAGGCCATCCCCCAACACACTTTCAGATCACCTAGTAACAACCACAGAAACTTTTTCCTCTCTTCTGTGGGTGTGGTAGCAATGAAAAGGGAGAAGTCTGGCGAGGACATGAAAAATAATCAGAAGATGCTAAAAAGGAGTGGACCCTCATAGTATTTGTTGCTGAGAAAACTGGAGTTACAGGCAAGGGGCCCACCACCTCTTGAGCAGGTAGGGAATGAAAACCCTGGTGGGTTACCAACAGAGAAGAAGGAGAGAAGCTCAGAGCTGTGGCTAAAGTGATGTCTGGAGCAGTTATGGTTGTGCACTGTTACAGAGTGAAGGCCACTGCTAATAATATGCCTGAGTGAATGGCTAGGACATAGGAGCTATAGGACCTCCAAAAAACCTATATACAAGTAGAGATTGCTGACATTGCCCATAAAGATGTTTAAAGCAATAATTCTTGGAGAAACCTTTACCAGTTGTTGGTTCTATAGTCACTCTTGGAAAATCAACCCCCATTTCATGTCAAATCAAGTGTAGGCCCAGAGATAGCATAAGCCCCAGCCAGCTTCATGCCTGACAGTATGAGATTAGCTGACCAGGTAAACAAGCAGAAATGGGCCTGCCTGAGGAAAACCAATGGAAATAAAAGGAGCCAGGGACAATCTCTTCACTCTGTCGTCCCCTTGTGAGCTTTGACAGCTCTAAGTGCAGCTCACCGATGGGAACCACCCAAACTGGTGGGGGTGGGGGGATGAAGATGGATTGTAGTCCATAATACTTACTCTGGTACAGAATGTGGGTATTTTCCTCAGGGGTTTTCATGGCTTATAAGGATCTAGCCCTCCACTACTTCTCTGACTTTCTCCCTTACCAGTCTCTCCTGGGTCGTTTTGCTTCAGCCACATTAGACTCCTTGTTATCCCTTGAACACATCAAGCATGCCTCAGGGCCTTGGCACTTGCCATTCCCTCTGTCTAGAATAGTCTTCCCCTCAGATATCCAAATAACTGCTCTGTCTATTGGTTTTCTGCTCAAATGTCACCTTATCAGAGAGGTGACCTGATCTCCCCATATATAATTCACCCTCCCCTAGCAGCAGCATTCTCATGTACCCTTAGCACTGCTTTATTTTCTCCAGACACCCATTGCTACCTGATGGCTATACGTTTGTCTGTGTGTGTGTATGTGTGTGTGTGTGTCTGTCTGTCTGTTATCTACTTGATCCTGGTAAAGCACAAGCTGTGTTGAATAGACTAAGTTTTGGGCACCTGGGTGGCTCAGTCAGTTTAAGCATCTGCCTTCGGCTCAGGTCATGATCTCAGGGTCCTGGGATGGAGTCCCACATTGGGCTCCCTGCTCAGTGGAGAGCCTGCTTCTCCCTCTCCCTCTGCCCCTCCCCTCTGCTTGTGCTCTCTCTCTTGATCTCTCGCTTGTTCTCAAATAAATAAAATCTTAAAAAAAAAAAAAGAATAGACTAAGTTTTGTTTGTTGCTGTATTTCTGCCCTCAGAACAGTGCCTGACATTTGGAGGCACTCAAAATACTTATAGAATCAAAATGAATTCTCCTTTAGTCCCTTTTGAACTGGGCCTGGTGATTTCCTTGTTTGTTCTTAATGTTCTTTGTTTATTTGTTTTCTGAACCCATCAGTAAAATGTAGAAGATGTTCTTTCCCATAGTTGCAGAGTAATCAAGGCCCTTGAAAACAAAGCTTCACTTCTATTCCTGCCACCCACACCCCCCAGTGTGAACCCTCTGCCCCATCACATACTTTTCTGACTCATTCTTGCCTCTGGGCACCAGCTGGCACTGTGTTCCCCACCAAATATGAACTCCCTTCTGCTTATCTAAATCCTGCTCAAACTTTCAAACTATACTCTGACTTTTTTTCCTTTATCTCTTCACTGATACCTCCATTCTGAGTCCTTATGTCTCTTCCACATTGTTTAGCACTAAAAGTTTAGAATGGAATAATCTCATCTCCCCAATCAAATTGTAGATTTTCGGGGGTAGACAAAATGCCCTCTACATCTTTTGCATCTTTCTGGAATTAACATCGTGCAGGGAGGCAGTGTTTCTGTGTTGACAAATTTGTTTAAAAAAACAATAAAATTATAGGGCATTGTGGAACTACATTTCTCTTTCTTGTTGATGTGGCTTCTGTTACTGCCATGTTGGTGTCTAAAAGCATGGGAAAGGAAAGTCTAAGGCAGAGATCCTACGGCCATTTGGTTGCTTAGTCAATAAACATTAATTAGGGGTTCAGCACTGTGCTAGCCAGTCTGAAGACAAACTCTAGAATTATAGAACACTGAGCTGGAAGGAACCTTGGAGAGCATATCATCCAAACAGTGGAATCAGTTAGGGTACCTAGATGCAAGCAACAGAAACAAACACAAGCTTCATTGGCCAGGAAAGGAATTTGTTAAAAGGATGATAGGAACATTGGGGAACCCCACCTGGAGCTGCGCTTCCAGGAGTAAAGCCCAACATGATGGTCAGGTGAGAAAACAGTTGCCACTGTCATGGGCACTAGACTTTGAAGCTCTAATTCTGGTTGCTGCTGCTTGTTTGCAAAGCTACCACCCCCAAAAGGGTCCTCCACTGTCCTTGCTTCCTTTTGATTCAGACTCTGACCAGTGCACACCTGATTGGGAGAGCTTAGGTCATCAGTTTCCACCCTGGTGCAAAAGAGGGCAGAAAACAAGCATATTTTCACATTCTTTAGTGAGATGTGGGCTCCGCTTCTGACCAAAATTCTTTAGGTGGGAATGCCCCTTAGGAAGGAAGGTATTCAATGGCAAATGTCCATCTATTCCTCATACCACAACAGAGACAATGGTGATCCAGAGAGATGGAGCAAATGCCCCAGGTCTCATCATAAATTGCTAGTAGCTAGGACAAGAATCCAGGTCTCCTGACTCCATGTCTCGAATTCTTTCCACTTATCTAGGTGTAAAAAAAGCAAGTAGTAAAAAGGTTAGATAAAAAGTAGGACAAATAGCAGGGGTCAAATGGTGAGTGACCCATGTCTCTGACATGATAACTGTCTCTTAGATTTGATCCCTGGTCTGTTTTCAACATTTACTCCTCAAAACTGCCTGATCTCAAATGTCACCTTCACTAGGGAACCTCTCCTGAATCACCAAGCTCCTTGGTTCTCTGACTTAACCCCTATGCAGTTCTATTTATGTGGCAATATCTATTTATGTGTCTGCCTCCTCACCAGGCTTTGAGCAATTTGAGGTGCAATATTGACCCAGGAAGTATTATAGGAGAAGCATCATCACGAATGTGCATAGGGAGGACTACAGGACACTCAAATTTATGAATCTATCTCCCACCCCTATATTACTGGCCCCCTTCTTGGGTCAAAACTATACCTGTTGTTCACCTCTTATTGCTAGGATGCCTGAAATCACCTTCTCCAAGTGTCTTATAAAGAATCCTGGTGGCGCGGCACAAACTACAAATGCTGAAGGCTAGCACCTTTGTGGCCTCACAAAGCCTTGATCAGGTTTCTTCCTGGTGGTAGTAGAAAACTAATGGCAGAGCTGGCAAAGCAGGTCTGTGAGCCCAGGATGCTAATGTCTAAGCTGGGCAGCCCCTGATAGGACAAAAAGTGCAGGAAAGTACCTAATTCAGGAATAGGCTCTTGGCAGCTAACACCCTTGGAAACAGCAGGAACAGACCTACAGAGACCCTGAGTCAGCAAGACAGATGTCGCTGGAATGAGGTAAGAGTTCCCTAGAGGGACATGTGGCCTTCTCTTAACCTTGGAATGAAAATATTTTAATATCTGTTTGAAAACCTTTGTAAGTTCACCAAAACATTTCCTAACTCTTTAAGTTCACCCAACCTCCACACTGACCCACACATGACATTTGCATTGTCATCTCTGTGGCTTCCCCATGGCTGTTGCCAAGCTCAAAGAATCATTCTTATGCCCACCCTTTTGAATTCTTGCATCCTGTAAAACCCAGCTCTGGTGCTATGCACAGGAAGCTTCTCTGTCCATACCTAGTTCCCTGATGACATCACAGGGAAATACTTGCTTCTACCACTGGCTTTAACATTTCTTTCCTATTGTAGTCTATACTACATCATTTTCTGAAGATACAACATGTCTCCTAGACTAAATTGTAAGTCTTTCAATGGCTAACCATGTCAGAAATTCCTTTTTCCTCCACAGCATTTTGCACAATGTTATACACATAACAAATATTATAAACAATACCACCCATTGAAATGATATCTTCAAATTCTATATTCTAAATTATTTAGCCTCCATTTTAAAAGACTTAATGGCTTTTACTAACCTCATTTTAAAATTTATTCTAATTATCAAAGTAGTACATGCTGACAGGCATACATATTACATGAAAAATAATACAGACACCAGAATTTGGCTCAACCAAGCATTCCTAGACATTTCTCCCTGGTCTGTCTATAGTTATGAGGCTGCAAAAGCTAAGATACTCAATTTCCCAGCACCCTTTAGAGCTGAAGAGGGCCAAAGAGCACACTTTTCAATTTTGGCCAGTAAGATGGAAGTAGTGGTCTATTGTGTTCCCACTTCCCCCTTTTCCTTTCTTTCTTCCTGGAATGAAGATATTAACACTAGAACTTCAACAGCCATCTTGTGGCTCAGGTGACAAATGTGAGGAAAAAGACATAAGAATATCAAACAAAATGCTCAGTCTATGTGACATTGTCAAGTTACTGAACCAGGACTAAAAGCCATCCATTTTTGAAATCAGAGAAAAGATGGCAGAGGAGTAGGGGACCCGTTTTTCAGCTGGTCCCCTGAGTCAAGTTGGATATCTACCAGACCATCCTAAAAACCCACAGAATCAGCCTGAGATGCAGGAAGATACATGTGGATCTCTACAAACGAATTACTCCACTGCTGAGTATTGAGGTACGAAGTGGAGAGCCATGAATCTGTGCACAAATATCACAAGATAAATGGAAGGGGAAGGGAGCCGTCGCAGTTGGGCAATGGGAAGCGGTAGCCACCTGCACTGGGGAGGCGGCCGGACTCACGGACCAACACTCGCGAGAAAACAGACTGAGACCATGAGCCTGGGAATGCGCATCTGACCAGACTAAAAACTGAGCCCCGGAGCACTCACTGGATCCGGACAAAACCGGGAGCTTGGGAGCGCACACGCTGTCCAAACTGAAAACCGGCGCTCTGGAGCGCGCTAACCACACTGAAACAGGGAGCTCAGGAACGCGCGCATGAACCAGGGTGGCTGGTGGTATTAGAAGCACAAAGGACAGAGACTTGATGGCCCTGGAAGTGAAGGCTGGGAGAGTGGCTGTGGGGCACACAACCCAGGATGCTGTGAGGCTTTTGGCAGCACTGACAGACACAGAGTTAAAGTGGCCAGGAGAGCACAGTGGAGAGCAGACTGCGATCTCTCTGTTCTGAGACAGAGGCTAGGATATGGCCACTGCTGCTCTGACTCTCAGAAGCGTCACAGAAAACCACCAGGGAAAGCCACCAGAAAACAAAAGCCCGAAAATACAAGTTCACATTGTGCCCATCCCCATCCCCCCTCACAGGTGACAGGGTGACTCTACCCAAAAAGGGTTGTCTGAGTATCAGCGAGGCAGGTCCCTCCCCCAGAAGGCAGGCTGAAAAATTAAGAAGCCCACATCCTTAAGGTCACGATAAAACAAGTGCACACTGCCTGGCTCCTGGTCAATAATTTGGGCTCTGTGCATCCCTGCAACCTCTCCTCATCAGAATGACAAGGAGGAGAAACCTTCCGCAAAGAAAGGAGACAGAGACGGTGGCCTCTGCCACAGAAATGATGGATATGGACATAGCCAAATTGTAAGAAGTGGAGTTCAGAGTAACAATGGTCAAGATGATGAGTAGGCTTGAAAAAAATATTAATGAAAATATTAACAAGAATATAGAATCTCTAAGGGCAGAAATGAGAGCAAATCTGGCAGAAATTAAAAATACTATGAATCAATTGCAGTCTAAACTAGATGCTCTGATGGCCAGGGTAAATGAGGCAGAAGAACAAATTAGTGAATTGGAGGATGGGATGGTAGAAGAGAAAGTTAAAACAGAAACTTGGCTCAAAAAAATCCAATCTCAATAATGTAGAATACGGGAGATTACCGACTCAATGAAATGTTCCAATGTCAGAATCACTAGCATCCCTGAGGGGGTGGAGAAAGAGAGAGGTCTAGAAGAGATATTTGAACAAATTGTAGCTGAGAACTTCCCTAATCTGGCAAAGGAAACAAGCATTCAAGTCTAAGAGGCAGAGAGGACCCCTCACAGCAAACTTACACCACATCACATCATAGTGTAATTCGCAAATATTAGATCCAAGGATATAGTATTGAAAGCAGCCAGGGTGAAGAGACTCCTTATATACAGAGGTAAAAATATCAGAATAACGTCAGACCTGTCTACACAGACCTGGCAAGATAGGAAGGGTTGGCGGGGTATTTTCAAAGCTCTATCCAAGAAGAACATGCAGCCAAGGATCCTTTATCCAGCAAGGCTGTTGTTCAGGATTGATGGAGAGATAAGAACCTTCCAGGACCGGCAGAAACTGACCAAATTCGTAACCACCAAACCAGCCCTACAAGAACTATTAAGGGGAGTTCTATAAAAGTAAAAAGGCCCCAAGCGTGATACAGAACAGAAATTTACAATCTATAGAAACAAAGACTCACAGGCAACATGACATCATTAAAATCATATCTCTCAATAATCACTCTCAATGTGAATGACCTAAATGCTCCCATAAATGCCACAGGGTTGCAGATTGGATAAGACATGACCCATCCATTTGCTGTCTACAAAAGACTCATCTTCAAACCTAAAGATACATCCAGACAGAAAGGGAAGGGATGGAAAACAATTTTTCATGCAAGTGGACCTCAAAAGAAAGCTGGGGTAACAATTCTCATATCAGACAGATTGGATTTTAAACTAAAGACTGTAGTTAGAGATACAGAAAGACAATATATTATTCTTAAAGGATGTATCCAACAAGTGGATATGATAATTATAAATATCTATGCCTCCAACAGGGGAGCAGCTAGATACACAAGCCAACTCTTAACCAGAATAAAGAGACATATAGACAAAAATACGTTAATAGTAGGGGAACTCAACACTCCACTATCAGCAACAGACAGATCACCTAAGCAGAAAATCACCAAAGAAACAAGAGCTTTGAATGACATACTAAACCAGATGGACCTCATAGATATATACAGAACACTACACCCCAGAACAACAGAATACTCATTCTTTTCGAATGCACATGGAACTTTCTCCAGAATAGACCATATGCTGCATCACAAAACAGGTCCAACCAATACCAAAAGACTGAAATTATTCCCTGCATATTCTCAGACCACAATGCTTTGAAACTGGAACTCAATCACAAGGAAAAATTTGGAAGAAACTCAAACACTTGGAAACTAAGCACCATCCTGCTCAAGAATGATTGGGTAAACCAGGATATCAAAAATCAAATTAAACAATATATGGAGACCAATGAGAATGAAAACACAATGGTCCAAAACCTATGGGACACTGCAAAGGCAGTCTTAAGGGGAAAATACATACCCATCCAAGCCTCACTCAAAAGAATAGAAAAATATAAAATGCAGTTTTTACATTCTCACCTCAATAAGCTGGAGCTGGAACAGAAGAACAGGCCTAACCCACGCACAAGAAAGCAGTTGATCAAGATTAGAGCAGAGATCAATGAATTAGAAACCAGGAGCACAGTAGAGCAGATCAACAGAACTAGAAGCTGGTTCTTTGAAAGAATAAATAAGATCAATAAGCCACTGGCCAAACTTATTCAAAAGAATAGAGAAAGGACCCAAATTAATAAAATTATGAATGAAAGGGGAGAGATCACGACCGACACCAATGAAATAGGACGGATCATTAGAAACTTTTATCAACAGCTTTATGCCAATAAATTAAACAATCAGGAAGAAATGGATATCTTCCTGGAAACCTATAAACTACCAAGACTGAAACAGAAAGAAATTGATTTTTTAAACAGACCAATGAATTATGAAGAGATTGAAGCAGTGATCAAAAACCTCCCCAAAAACTAGAGACCAGGGCCTGATAGATTCCCCGGGGAATTCTACCAAACATTCAAAGAAGAAATAATACCTATTCTCCTGAAGCTGTTTCAAAAAATAGAAACAGAAGGAAAACTACCAAACTCATTCTATGAGGCCAGTATTACTTTGATCCCCAAGCCAGGCAAAGACCCCTTCAAAAGGGAGAATTACAGACCGATATCCCTGATGAATATGGATGCCAAAATTCTGAACAAGATCCTAGTTAATAGGATCCAGCAGTACATTAAAAGGATTATCCATCAAGACCAAGTGGGATTCATCCCTGGGATGCAAGGGTGGTTCAACATTCACAAATCGATCAGTGTGATACATCATATCAACAAGAAAAGAGTCAAGAACCATATGATCCTCTCAATTGATGCAGAAAAAGCAATGGACAAAATATAGCACCCTTTTCTGATTAAAACCCTTCAGAGTGC
>NW_024423453.1:72485527-72485884 GCF_017311325.1 Ursus maritimus
AAAATGGGCAGAAGATATGAACAGACACTTTTCCAATGAAGACATACAAATGGCTAACAGACACAGGAAAAAATGCTCAAAATCATTAGCCATCAGAGAAATTCAAATCAAAACCACACTAAGATACTACCTTACGCCAGTTAGAATGGCAAAAATTGACAAGGCAAGAAACAACAATTGCTGGAGAGGATGTGGAGAAAGGGGATCCCTCTTACACTGTTGGTGGGAATGCAAGTTGGTACAGCCACTTTGGAAAACAGTGTGAAGGTCCCTTAAAAAGTTAAAAATTGAGCTACCCTATGATCCAACAATTACTCTACTGGGTATTTACCCCAAAGATACAGACATAGCGAAGAG
>NW_024423454.1:0-362 GCF_017311325.1 Ursus maritimus
GGTTTCAGCATCCAGTGTGCATTTTACACTCAGAGCACATCCCAATTCAAGTGAGCTGAATTCCAGGTGCTCGAAGGCCATGGATAGTTGGTGGCTACGATATCGGACACCCCCGATCTGGTTCATTTCACCAGCTCAGGTCAAAGCTGAATGACCAATTGCACCATTTATCCTAAATAGCATCTCAGATATCAGAAGTTCCGGGCCAAGAGTCATTTATTTATATTTATATTCATATTCATATTTGTATTATGCTATAGGCCATATTCTTGTAGAGGGATGAGAAATACTAGGTACATGACAGGTCTATGCAAGCAAAGAGGATAAAACCTCAAGCCCTCATGGTCATTTGGGTCATTAGG
>NW_024423454.1:2512-28253 GCF_017311325.1 Ursus maritimus
TGAGGGCTGGGACGCCGGGTGTGGGGCGCACATCCCGGGACGCTGCAGGGTTGAGCAGCACCAACAGAAACAGAGTTAAAGTGGCCAGAACATTAGTAGAGAACGGGCCGCAATCCTTCTGTTCCGTGACAGAGGCTGAAATTTGGCCGCTGCTGCTCTGACTCTCAGAAGAGGCACAGCAAACCGCCAGGGAAAGCCGCCAGAGAACAAAAGCCTGGAAATACCGGCTCAGAGAGTGCCCATCCCCATCCTCCCTCGCAGGGGACACGGAGACTCTACCCAAACAGGGTTGCCTGAGTATTGGCGCGGCAGGCCCCTCCCCCAGAACACAGAAGGCAGGCTGAAAAATCAAGAAGCCCACAACCCGGGCGCCTGGGTGGCGCAGTCATTGAGCGCCTGCCTTCGGCTTAGGGCGTGATCCCGGCGTTCCGGAAAGGAGTCCCTCATCGGGCTCCTCCGCTGGGAGCCTGCTTCTTCCTCTCCCACTCCCCTGCTTCTGTTCCCTCTCTCGCTGGTTGGCTGCCACATAAATAAATAAATAAAATCTTTAAAGAAGAAGCCCACATCCCTAAGATCCCTATAAAACAAGGGGCACGGCCTGGGACCCAGTCAATAATTTGGGCTCTGGAAACCCCGCAACCTCTCTTCATCAGAATGACAAGAAGGAGAAGCCCCCCCCAGCAAAGAAAAGACAGTGATTCTGTGGCCTCTGCCACAGAAATAATGGATATGGATGTAACCAAATTATCAGAAATGGAATTCAGAGTAACGATGGTCAAAATGATGAGTAGAATTGAAAAAACTATTAACGAAAAGGTTACTGAGAATATAGAATCCCTAAGGACAGAAATGAGAGCGAATCTGACAGAAATTAAAAATTCTATGAGCCAAATGCAGGCAAAACTAGAGGCTCTGACGGCCAGGGTCGCAGAAGCAGAGGAACGGGTTAGTGAATTGGAGGATGGGTTAATAGAGGAAAAAATGAAAATAGAAGATGGTCTTAAAAAAATCCACGCCCACGAATGTAGGTTACGGGAGATTACTGACTCAATGAAACGATCCAATGTTAGAATCATCGGCATCCCCGAGGGGGTGGAGAAAAACAGAGGTCTAGAAGAGATATTTGAACAAATTGTAGCTGAAAACTTCCCTAATCTAGCAAGGGAAACAAACATTCGTGTCCAAGAGGCAGAGAGGACCCCTCCCAAGCTCAACCACGACAAACCTACGCCACGTCACGTCATAGTGCAATTCGCAAATATTAGATGCAAGGATACAGTATTGAAAGCGGCCAGGGCAAAGAAATTTCTCACGTACCAAGGCAAAAGCATCAGAATTACGTCAGACCTGTCTACACAGACCTGGAATGAGAGAAAGGGTTGGGGGAGCATATTTAAAGCTCTTTCAGAGAAAAACATGCAGCCAAGGATCCTTTATCCAGCAAGGCTGTCATTCAGAATTGATGGAGAAATAAAGACATTTCAGAATCGCCAGTCACTAACCAATTTTGTAACCACGAAACCAGCCCTACAGGAGATATTACGGGGGGTTCTATAAAAGTAAAAAGGCCCCAAGAGTGATACAGAACAGAAAGTCACAGCCAATACAAACAAAGACTTTACTGGCAACATGGCAACATTAAAATCATATCTCTCAGTAATCAGTCTTAATGTAAATGGTTTGAACCATCCCATAAAACGCCACAGGGTTGCAGATTGGATAAAAAGAAATGACCCATCCATTTGCTGTCTACAAGAGACTCATTTCGAACCCAAAGATGCATTCAGACTGAGAGTAAGGGGATGGAGTACCATCTTTCACGCAAATGGACCTCAAAAGAAAGCTGGGGTAGCAATTCTCATATCAGATAAATTGGATTTTAAACTACAGACTATAGTTAGAGATGCAGAAGGGCACTATATTATTCTTAAGGGAAGTATTCAACAAGTGGATATGACAATTATAAATATATATGCCCCCAACAGGGGAGCAGCAAGATACACAAGCCAACTCTTAACCAGAATAAAGAGACATATAAATAAAAATACATTAATAGTAGGGGACCTCAACACTCCACTCTCAGAAATAGACAGAACACCCTGGCAAAAACTAAGCAAAGAATCAAAGGCTTTGAATGCCATACTCGACGAGTTGGACCTCATAGATATATATAGAACACTACACCCCAGAACCAAAGAATACTCATTCTATTCTAATGCCCATGGAACATTCTCAAGAATAGACCATGTTCTGGGACACAAAACAGGTCTCAACCGATACCAAAAGATTGAAATTATCCCCTGCATATTCTCAGACCACAACGCTCTGAAATTGGAACTCAACCACAAGGAAAAATTTGGAAGAAACTCAAACACTTGGAGACTAAGAACCATCCTGCTCAGGAATGACTCGATAAACCAGGAAATCAAAAATCAAATTAAACAATTTATGGAGACCAATGAGAATGAAAATACAACAGTCCAAAACCTATGGGATACTGCAAAGGCAGTCCTAAGGGGGAAATACATAGCCATCCAAGCCTCACTCAAAAGAATAGAAAAATCTAAAATGCAGTTTTTATATTCTCACCTCAAGAAGCTGGAACAGCAACAGAGGGACAGGCCTAATCCACGCACGAGGAAGCAGTTGACCAAAATTAGAGCTGAAATCAATCAAGCAGAAACCAGAAGTACAGTAGAGCAGATCAACAGGACTAGAAGCTGGTTCTTGGAGAGAATCAATAAAATTGACAGACCACTGGCAAGACTTATCCAAAAGAAAAGAGAAAGGACCCAGATTATTAAAATTATGAATGAAAAAGGAGAGGTCACGACGAACACCATTGAAATTGGAAGGATTATTAGAAATTTTTATCAACAGCTATATGCCAATAAACTAAGCAATCTGGAAGAGATGGAATCCTTCCTGGAAACCTATAAACTACCAAGATTGAAACCGGAAGAAATTGATTCCTTAAACAGGCCAATTAATTATGAAGAAATTGAGTCAGTGATAAACAACCTTCCAAATAACAAAACTCCAGGCCCGGACGGTTTTCCTGGGGAATTCTACCAAACATTCAAAGAAGAAATAATACCTATTCTCCTAAAGCTATTTCAAAAAATAGAAACAGAAGGAAAGCTACCAAACTCATTCTATGAGGCCAATATTACCTTGATCCCCAAACCAGGCAAAGACCCCCTCAAAAAGGAGAATTACAGACCGATTTCCCTAATGAATATGGACGCCAAAATCCTCAACAAGATACTTGCTAATAGAATCCAACAGTTCATTAAAAGGATTATCCACCACGATCAAGTGGGATTCATACCTGGGATGCAAGCGTGGTTCAATATTCGCAAATCAATCAGCGTGATACATCATATCAACAAGAAAAGACTCAAGAACCATATGATCCTCTCAATCGATGCCGAAAAAGCATTTGACAAAATACAGCATCCTTTCCTGATTAAAACGCTTCAGAGTGTAGGAATAGAAGGTACATTTCTCAATCTCATAAAAGCCATCTATGAAAAGCCTACTGCAAATATTATTCTCAATGGGGAAAAGCTGGAAGCCTTTCCCTTAAGATCAGGAACACGACAAGGATGCCCACTCTCGCCACTATTATTCAACATAGTACTAGAAGTCCTTGCAACAGCAATCAGACAACTAAAAGGGATCAAAGGTATCCAAATCAGCAAAGAAATAAAACTGTCTCTCCTCGCAGATGACATGATATTCTATATTGAAAACCCAAAAGAATCCACTCCCAAACTCTTAGACGTTATAGAGCAATTCAGTAATGTGGAAGGACATAAAATCAATGCTCAGAAATCAGTTGCATTTCTATACACGAATAATGAGACCGAAGAAAGAGAAATTAGGGAATCCATCCCATTTACAATAGCACCAAAAACCATACATTACCTTGGAATTAACTTAACCAGAGACGTAAAGGATGTATATTCTAGAAACTATAAATCACTCTTGAAAGACATTGAAGAAGACACAAAAAGATGGAAAAATATTCCATGCTAATGGATCAGAAGAATTAACATAGTTAAAATGTCCATGCTACCCAGAGCAATCTACAATTTCAATGTTATCCAGATCAAAATAACAATGACATTTTTCGAAGAAATGGAACAAATAGTCCTTAAATTTGTATGGAAACAGAAAAGGCCCCGAATCACCAAGGAACTGTTGAAAAGGAAAAACAAAGCTGGGGGCATCACAATGCCAGATTTTGAGCTGTACTACAAAGTTGTGATCACAAAGACAGCATGGTACTGGCACAAAATCAGACACATAGACCAATAGAATAGAATAGAGAACCCAGAAATGGACCCTCGGCTCTTTGGGCAACTAATCTTTGATAAAGCAGGGAAAAAAAAAATCTGGTGGAGAAAAGACAGTCTCTTCAATAAATGGTGCTGGGAAAATTGGACAGCTACATGCAAAAGAACGAAACTTGACCACTCTCTCACACCATACACAAAGATAAACTCCAAATAGATGAAAGTCCTCGATGTGAGACAATGCTGGAAAAGCTGGATATCCACACATAAAAGAATGAAGTGGGACCCCAGCCTCACATCATATATAAAAATTGACTCAAAATAGATCAAAGACCTAAATGAAAAACCTAAAACTATAAAACTACAGAATAAAACGTAGGGTCAAAGCTTCGTGATACTGGATTAGGCAATGATTTCTTGGATATGACACCAAAAGCACAGGCAAGGAAGAAAAGAAACTGGACTTGATGAAAACTTAGAATTTTGTGCATCAAAAATATCAGCAGAATACAAAGGCATCCCACAGAATGGGAGCAAATGTTTGTTAGTTATATACCTGATAAGAGATTAATATCCAGCATATATAGAGAACTCCTAAAACTCAATGACATAAAAACAAACAACTCCACTGAAAAATGGGCAAAGGGCTTAAACAGTCATTTCTCTGAAGAAAAGAAAGAAAAGATTAACAAGCATATGATGAAATGCTCAAATCACTAACCAGCACTAATGCTGGGGGTGGGGGGAGACTGGTAAAATGCTTGGAAGGGTAACAACAAATGCCTCATAAACATTTAGGATAAAAGCTCAAACTCACTCACTGTGAAATATTTTTCACTTATCAGATTGGCATATTACAAAGCTTTATGATTTCAACTGGAAAACAGGAACACCAATGCCCTGTTGATAGGAGGTTACTAGTTACTCGTTACAGCCTAGTTACTAGAGAGTATTTTCAGAGCAACTCTCAAAAGCTTTTAACACTTAACATGCTAAGTGAAATAAGTCAAGCAGAGAAAGACAATTATCATATGATTTCTCTCATCTATGGAACATAAGAACTAGGAAGATTGGTAGGGGAAGAAAGGGATAAAGCAAGGGGGGGTAATCAGAAGGGGGAATGAAGCATGAGAGACTATGGACTCTGAGAAACAAACTGAGGGCTTCAGAGGGGAGAGGGATGAGGGAATGGGATAGAACGGTGATGGGTAGTAACGAGGACATGTATTGCATGGTGCACTGGGTGTTATATGCAAGTAATGAATCATCAAACTTTACATCAGAAACCAGGGATGTACTGTATGGTGACTAACATGATATAATAAAAACATTAAAATAAAAAAAATGAGAAAGAAAAAAAAAAGTCGCCGGGGGCTCGGAGGGCCGTGCTGGTTCTCCCGCCCTCAATGCTCAGCGGTGCCCTGAGGGGCACAGGTGGCTGCGTGGCAGTAGACTGAGTCTGGCGCTGGGGCTCGGGTGTCCCCAATTCCCGGTGCTGCAGTGCCAGGCCCCTGGGGAGGGACTCCTTGGCGGCTGACATAGAGTTAGCGTTGGCCCCAGGAGCCCGGTGGGCCCTGTCCTCCGACTGTGCGGCCAGCGGAGCGGTGGGCCGAGGTGAGCGTGTAGGGGAGGGGGAGCGTGGGACCAAGCGTAGTGGCATGGGGGGCCATCGAAGTTCGCCGGGGGCTTGTGGGGACCTGCCAGTTCTCCCATCCTGAATGCTCGTTGGCACCCCGACAGGCCCTGGTGGCTGTGTGGCAGCAGGCTGAGTCCGGCACTGGGGCACAGGGGTCCCCAATCCACTGAACTGGGAGGCCATGCCCCTGAAGAGGGGCCCCTCAGCCCCCGACCTTGGGTTAGGGTAAAGCTGCAGGAGCCTGGCAGGCCCGATCCGCTGGCTATGTGGGGAGCAGAGCGGTGGGGCGAGGTGAGTGAGATGGGGAGGGGGAGCATGGGCCCAATGGTTGAGCTGAGGAGGGAAGAAGGCTAGCTGGACAAAGCCGGAATTGACACCACACACACCCCACCATGGGGTGTACGTGACATTCCTCAGGCACTTTGCCTAAAGGGCAAAGAAATAGTTAACCTATAGACACCACAATCCTGCAAGACTTAAGTCTCCCTCAGTTTCCCAATGTCTTAGCAGTTTACAAGACAAGCATTTCTATCGTAACTTAGCTTCCTGAAGGGAAAGTAGATCAATGAAATGTCCTTATACTCTGCAGCCTCCAGGAAGTTCCCAACCGTCTTAATGTTCATGCCTTGCTAGGGGGCAAAACCACCTTCCTAGACAATGGCAAGGCCTCTGTACCTTGGAGTCTTCTTTCACATATGCAAGTATTATCTCACCTCCCTTTTTCCTTACCTTCTCCCAACCCCATAGTCTACCATCAGCCACCCCTCACAAGCCAGGGCAGCATCTCTTTCTGCCATGGGTCCTGTCATAAACCACCAATTTTGCACCAAAGGCGTCTCAAGAATTCTTTCCTGGTCGGCTCCAGATTCCACCCCACTGAACCTCACCTGTATTCCACAACCTCCTCATTTCCAAAGCACACTGGGTGCTCATGGAAGCTGCAGGATGGACAGAGCCTCAACCGGCAGCTTTGGCACTGGGCATAGCCCTCCACACCCTCAGGCTCCTCCAGCAGTGCCCCCTGCCCCTGCCAGCCCCAATTCTTGATAACCCTGCAGTTCAGTTGTTGTGAGAGCGGTGCCTACGCTTCCTGCTCAGACACAAGTGAGGGAGAGGAGAGATCCCTCTCCTTGCACAAAGTTTGACGGGGAGTCCACTTGATCGGAAGCTCTCCACCTGGGAGCCCTGCAAAGGACAGAGCTGTGACCCTCCGCCTTCCCCAAGGAGCTTTGGTGTGGGAGCACCGCAGAAGTCTGAACTTGGTGCACAACAGCATCACACCTCTGCGCCTACAGATGAGGGGCGCGTTTTTATTCTCACCCTTTCAAGAGGCAGGGAAAGCCCTCTGGGAACACAGGCACACAGGGCAACCAGCTGACCCTGAGCCCCACCGGGCCTGGCAAGGGGCAGTGCATCCCCGTCCAGGCAAAAACACCTGAGAATCAGCGCGCACTAGGCCCCGCCCCACAATGAAAGAACAAGTGAACAGCAAGTTTACAGACCAAAGAGGATGGCCAAACTCCAGCGCTAGGGGAAAATAGCACCTAGAGCTTGAGGCTTTTTCTCATGATTCATTTCTCTCTCCATTCAAAATTTTCCATTTATTTTTTTTCCCTCTTTTTTTCCCTTTCCAACTACTTTTTTTAATTTTAGCAACTCTTCATTTTTCAATCTTTTCTGAACTGTCATTTTTTACATTGACATTTTATACATATATTCTTCATTTTTGTTTTCTTGTTTTTTTTTTTAAAGAGAGTCTTTTTTTTTTATAGATTTTATTTATTTATTCGACAGAGATAGAGACAGCAGCGGGGGCACAAGCTGGGGGATGGGAGGAGAAGCAGCTCATGCAGAAGACTGATGTGGGGCTCGATCCCATGGGATCACGCCTGCCGAGGCAGGCTTAACCGCTGTGCACCCAGGCGCTCCTATATCCTCATTTTTGGATTCCTTTCGCTATATATATATGAGTTTGGCTTTCTTTACAATTTTGGGATTTAGTGACTTCCAACACACAGACCAAAAGACAATCGGGACCAAGTGGATCACCCTGTTTTGTCCACCCTGTGAGATCCCAATCTCTCTCTCCCCCATCCATTCTTCTCTGGGAAAAGTGACTAGAGGGAGGGATTCACAGCAAAAGAAAGAGCCAGGGGTAACACTCTCTGCCACTGATCTAATGCATACGGTTTTAAGTAAGATGTCAGAGCTGGAACTCAGGATGACAATTACAAAGTTGCTAGCTGGGCTTGAAAAAAGGATAAATGACACGAGAGACTCTCATAGTGCAGAAATGAAATCGAATCAGGCCCACATTCAAAGGCTCTAACTGAGATGCAGTCTACATTGGATGTGGATGCTCTAACGGCAGGGTCAATGAGGCAGAAGACAGAGTCAGTGACACCAAAGACAAGCTGATGGAAAGGAAGGAAGCTGAGGAAAGAGAGAGCCAACGAATGGACCATGGGTGGAGGAATCGAAAAATCAGTGATGCCACAAAAGGAAACAATATTGGAATTACTTCTGGCCCTGAGGGAGAAGACACAGAGGGACAGAAGATCTTCTGTGTGGATCGTAGCTGAGAACTTCCCAATCTGGGAGGAAACAGGCATTCAAGTCCAAGAGGTAGAGAGGACTCTTCCCCAAATCCATAAGAATAGAGGAACACCCTAACATACTAGTGACGTTTGCAATTTCAGACAAAAGAAAATCCTGAAAGCAGCTGAGACAAGAGGGTCTTCACGACAGTAGCACATACTACACCTATCCACAGAGACCTGGCACACCAGAAAGGGCTGGCTGATCGAGTCAGGGTACTAAATGAGAAAAACATGCAGCCAAGAATACTTTATCCAGCAAGGAGCATTCCGAATAGGAGCAGAGATAAAGAGCTTCCAGGACAGAAAGAAACTCAAAGGATTTGGCCGCTAAACCACCCTGCAAGAAATAGGAAGGGGATCCTGTAAGTGAAGAGAGACTCCAAGAGTACACAGACCAGAAAGAAACAGAGACCATCTACAAATTAGGGACGTGACAGGTAAGCAATGGACTCATCTCCATCTGCTTTTTAGATTTTTTCTTTACATTGGTCTTAAGCAATTTTATTAGGATGTAGGTTGATAAGGAGGGTTTTCATGATCTTATGTTTGGGGTTTTTGTTGGCTGGATTCCTGAATTCTTGAATCTTGGGTGTGAGAGGGTTCATCAATTCAGATAATAATCAGACATTACTTCTTCAAACATTTTTTTCTGTACCTCAGCCAATTTCTTATCTACCAGGCCACTTGAAATTGCTACAAAGCTCACACTACTCTAGTGTTTGTGTGCAGGCGTGGTTTGCACCCTTCCTTTTCTCTGCTTTATTCTGGACAACTGCATGATCATGCATTCAAGTTCTCTCTCTGTCTCTCTCTCTCTCTTTTTGCTATTAGTGTCTAACGTGAAAGAAAGCCCATCTACTACATTTTTCATCTTAGACGTGCTACTTTCGAGCTCCAGAAGTTGGGTTTTCCTTGTTTTCATATTTTCTATATCTCTGTTTCACTTCATCCTTTGTGTACATTCTTACGTATATAAAACCTCTTTCTAACGTGTTTGAAGTGCATGTGCAATACTTCCATCCTCTTTTTCATTTCTGGGTAGGTTTCTATTGTTTAATCTTTCTCCTCAGTACGAGGTGAACTTTTCTCCTTCTTTGCATCCTGGTAATCTTTGGTTGGAAGGCAGGTATTGTGAATTTTAATTGTTAGATATTAACTATTGCTTATATTTCTACACATACTCTTGAGGATTGTTCTGATGGTGAGGTTCCTGGAGAACTATTTTATCCTTCCAGACTAGCTTTCCAAAGGTTTGTTAGGGGGTATCACAGTAGTCTTCAATTATTTTGCTATTGTTCTGTTGGTATTCTGAGCTCTCTTTGCAATGTCCCACAATTACGAGGTTTTCCACTCTGCCTGCTGCGGTAGCACAGACTTTTCCTGTTGTGTGTGAAGGCTAGTGACATTTTCCTCTCTGCTTCCCCTGGGCTATTATTTTCCCCACACCACATACGTTCCTCACACAGGTGCCCTATTGAGGAATTCTATGAAAACTCAAAAGTGATCCTAGATGGCTTTCTGAGGTCCTCTTTCTCTGTGCAGCTCTCCTCAGTATTCTGTACTGTAAACCACAGCCATATCGACTTCTCCAAATTTCCATCTTGCTGTCTCCAACTCATGGAAATGGCTGAGCTTCGCCTGTATTCTTCATCCCTGAATAGACTAGAAATAAATCTCTTTAGGCAGTAAGTGAGGGAAATGCAGAGTCCCCCATGTTTGTCTTCCCTCTTGCACTAGTCACTTCCCTGCATTGCCTGGAAATATATCGAAAGTGTTCTTTTGCCAGGGCGCCTGGGTGGCTCAGTTGCTTAGCTCTGACTCGTGATCTGGACTCAGGTCACGAATTCAGGTCTTGGGATCAAGACCAGCATTGGGCATCACACTCAGCACAGAGTCGGCTTGAGATTCTGTCTCCCCTCTCCCTCTATCCTCCCCACCCCCACTCTGTCTCTCAAACCAACACAGAAAATCTTTCAATAAAAAAATCAGTTACGTAAGAGACGGCCTCTGCAACAAGGGGAAGACCCAGCAGGGTCCGTGCCTTGCCCAGAATCGACACTGGTAAGAAGGCAGAACCAGGCCTGAACCCAGCTCTCGAGTGTCCTCAAAGGTGGGGCCATGGCTGAACCTAGCTACTCACTGGGAGCTCGGGAAGAGGTGGTGTTCTGGAACTGGCTGTAGACCTGGAGATGGTTGTGGGGTGGGAAGAAGCATCGACATCCCAGGCAGGAGGCATCCCAGCACGTACCTGTCTGAGGGAGGCCAGGCCAGGGCAACCCACTGACGCACCCCTGCCCACAGACACCCAGAGGAAAGGAGGGATGGCTCGTGACACACGACTGGCAGCGTCTAGGGGTGAGGTGGGCTCAGCCCTCTAAGCCAAGGCTCCAATGCTTCTGCAGGGTTTGCCTTGGAAATTAGAAAGCCTAAGACCTGGGAAAGCTATTTCCCATCCACCCCTATTGGGACTGGGCCTACAATAATAGTCTGGGGCACACACTGTGCACAGACACACACACAACCTAGGGACGTGGGTGGATCGAGGAGCTACAGACTCAGAGAAGGTGAGAAAGGAAGAAAATGTGGTGGCAGGTATTCCCTACGTGGGACACCACTAATTTCTTAGATGGTATCCCACCTATGCCTGTGGACTTCTGCAAGAGTCACGCTGGAAAATCCTATCGCACAGGCAAGACACAGACCATCCCTGACAGGCACAACGCTCTCCGGGGTCCAAAACAGGGAAGATGGAGAGTTGCATCAGAGCCCGGGGTGTTTCCAAGCTGGGCCCTGGCTGACCCAGACCTTCCCTGGGGCCTGTGGAGAGGGTTGTGTTGGTGTCACTGGGTACACATTTGGCATGGCATGCAGAAAGGGGATGAGCAGTCGGCAGCCCAGAGCACTGTTGTGCAGGTGCTAGTCCAGGTGTGGACTCGGGAGGGATCCCAGGAAGTGAAGTCCTTCCTGATACGACCCCAACGGAACTCAGACCCCGGTCACCAGGCACCCACATTCTAGTGCGGTCCGTATCAGGCTCACTTGGCCGGAGACATTCGATAGTGAAAGATGTTCTCTTGCTGCGTGCCCATTTTCCGGGGCTCTGGCTTCCAGAACCCGGGTGAGGACGTTTCACATGCCAGACACTGGCTCAACCCGCGCCCCGACACCTCAGGGCCTTTCGAGGAGGTGCCGGAAGGTTACCGAGCGACCTAGGCCAGGCCAGGCCACCTCTCCGAGCCATCCTGGGCAGCCCCATCCCCCAGTTTCAGGGAAAGGGGTATGTGGGGGAGGTCCCGCCCTGGGCTGGAGGAGGTTGCAGGGCAGTGGATACCCTGGTGATGCCTTCAGTTCACACCGATGCCACGGGGGTGGGGGGCAGGGTGGAAAGAGTTCCGAGGTGCCTCTCACCAGGGCCAGAGTGAATCCAAGGCCCTCGAGCTGTGTCACTTTTCTCTCCATGGTGGAGCTGCGTGCATCCTGGGGTGTGGTGTGTCTGGAAGGGAGTCCCCTGGGGCTGAGGACCAGCCAAGGCAGCCAGACAGACCTGTGAGGCCTCCCGCCTGGCTGCCGGGCACTGTCTTTACAGAGCTCCACACAGGAGACGGGGCAGGAGCTGAACGATGGGATCCCCTGCCCCACCTCCTTGAAGGACAGGAAGGAGTCCCCTACTGCCAACAAAGTCCAGCGCTGGCTCAGGGTGAGTGGAGGTGCCGGAGGGACCCAGCACCCAGGGCACCGATGCGGCACAAAGGGACCCAGATCCCAGAAACCAGCCTCTGGGCTCCTCGGGGCTCCGTCCTAGACTCCTGCTCCCATGTGAACCCGGATCCCCATCCCCTCCCCAAACCAGCCCTCAGGGCCCTGCCACGGCCTTGGCCCGATGCACAGTCCCTATCCACATATCTGTACGAATATCAGAAAAGCGACCTTAAACCACCTCTCATCCCTTGCTCGAGATCCTGGTGAGTTGGGAGACTTTTCCCCAAAGGGGCATGGGGCTCACGGTACTATGCCTATTGCTCTGCCCTTTGGTTGTAAAGGAGCACATCCCTGGGGCCCCTCCAGGGTCCGGAGCAGGCGCCTCCTTGTGCTGCACAACATTCCAGAAGGCCCATCAGTTACCGCAGCCATTGAGCCCTTCACAGATGCAGGACGTTCATGTGATTCCCTTCTGTTGCCAACTCACAGTGCTGCACGGAACATCCTACGTACCCTAAAATGCTGAGCACCCCCACCCATGAAACAGTCTCTGTGTTCTCAAGCGTGGGATACATCGTCAGAAATCACAGGGACGATGCCCTTAGTGCAGGGAGAGGCTGTCAATACTCAGCTAACGATCTGACCTGAGATACCAACGTCCATTCACACACCCCCCACCTCACATCCTCCTATTGTTGCCATTCTCCCTTTTCCCTAAAAGGATTGCATGAGGTATTTTTTTGAGACACAGACAGAGATAGAGACAGAGACAGAGACGGGGGTGGGAGACACAGAGGCAGAGACAGGATCCTCAAGCAGACCCCGCCCTAAGTGCGAATCGGCCTGAGGATGGACTCGATCTCAGGACGCGCGCATCATGACCTCAGCCGAAACCAAGAGCGGACCCGAACGGAACCAGCCAGGCACCTTGTCCTTTTGTCTACTGTGCCCCTCCTGTCCCACCTCTTTGCCTACGTCACCGAGAGCCTGGGGTTTGCTCTGGGCTCCACCCAACCCTCCGTGACTGCAGTGAAGACCGCATGTCTCCCCTGTCCCACCTCAGGCTAGAAAGGCCTCACCGGAAGAGCAATGGGACCTGCGTGGTGTGGCCCCAACGGGCAGAACTGCTGAAGAAGCGAGTAGAACACCTGCTGCCCGCCTTCCTAGCCAGAGACCTCAGCTATGTCTCCACGTTCCTGGCCACATACAGAGCTTTTGCTACCACCCAGGAGGTGCTGGACCAGCTGTTGACAAGGTGAGCACCCTGCCCCTCCACAGCCCAGTGGGATTTGCCCACCTCGTGCTTGGGAGTCTGGGGAATGCCACCCAACTTCCCGGAGCCTCAGTTGGCTCCTCGGACTGGGGCAGAGTTATTACAGGGACTCAGTGGGGTCCTGTAGGCTAAGGACACCTGGGTGCCTGGCCCTGTGGAAAGGTCCGCTACAGGGGCTGTGATCGTGCTCGTGGACCATCGTCCCGCTCCCCATGAAGAAGCCTCTGCCTCAGCCCTCACCGTCACCACGGTCTTGAGCTGGGCTCTTTTCCTTGGAAAGGACCGGACACTCCATCTGGGCTCTGTGTCCTGGGTGAGACCAGAGCAGGCATGCCCGGGGATGAGCAGGGGGCCCCAGGCCCACTCAGCTCTCTGGGATGGGGCTGGTGGGGGCCCTGCCATTCATCGAGCATAAAGGATGGATGCCCTTCTAGGTGCAGACCTGCAGACGCTTCCCTGGGCGCTGACTGTGATCCCACGCACACAGCAGACAGCACCCGGGAGCACCCCAGGGCTCCATTCTAGTCGGCAGTCAGACAGTGACACTAGATATGATGAGAGGGAGGGTTCACAGGACATTTCATGCGATCCCCCACCACCCCTCCGGCCTCCTCTAGCTACGGATGCGTCCTCTCTTCCTGGGACGAGATCAGCGGAGCCCAGGAGCAGCGGGGCATGTGAGTGAGCTTTGGCTAATGCACAGGGCCCTTCCTTCTTTGAGAGGGCAGCGAGGGGACTGTGGTCTGGGGGCTGCTGGACCCTCATCCCACACATCTGCAATTCCTGTTGGAGGGTCCAGGTCTCAGGGCTTCTTCTGCAGAAGAGGAAAGGGATCCTGGAGAGCCCTGGGTGGGGTGTGGGCACTGTGGGAGAGCAGAGGGGGCTGGAGGGCAGCCTCAGCCCCTAACAGTGTCATTCCCCATCACCGCCGCCTCCCAGCCCTGTCTCTACCCCAATCCTGGGACCCAGAACAAAGGGCATGGCTTCCACACATCTGGTGGAACGTCGACACTGGGTGCTCACCAGGTACTCAGAGGAGACCCAGGGAGGGCTCGGGGACTGGACGTCCCCCACCCAGTGGGAGATTAGTGTCCACGGAAGGACACCCTCTCCTGGCACCTACTGAACGAGGCAGCACGTAGGCATGGGAGGGGAAGTGGGAGGTATCGGGAGGGTCCTGGGAAGGCCAGGGATGGGACAGAGTCCCTTTGTTCCCTCCTTGGTTGGATAGTCACAGAGCACTAGTGTGCACTGAGGGCAATGACCACGCCAGACACGCCACCCCTCCCTGCCCACGTGCAGTGGAAGTCACGCGGCAAGTGGGCGGGGAGACTGAGCAGGGCGTCCAGTTTCCACGACGAGGACAGAAATGGTCACACCAGGGGTCAAGGGCTCCCACTCACAGAGGCTTTGGGCCAGCCCCTCCTCAGTGACCAGGTCTGCCTCAGGCAGGACTGCCACATCACAGGTGGACATGGAGTAGGAATGGGCTCTGACAGCCAGGAGCCGGGGACCCAGGGGCCCAGGTTCCCACAGGGGTTCCCTGGGGCATCCGTGTGGGAGGTGCCCCGTCCTCTGACTCCTCTGCCCACCTGTCTGTCCCCAGGGCCATCTCCTCCATCCTGGGCACCTGGCTGGGCCACTACCCTGAAGATTTCTTCCAGCCCCCAGAATTTCCCTGCCTAAAGACACTACTGGCGTACGCAAGGCTCAATGTGCCAGGCTCAGACCTGGAGCAACGTGCCTGGCTCCTCCTCTCTCGGCTGCGACATCTCGAGCCCGCTGGGCCAGAGGCTGGGGGTGAGGAGGACTGGGGGTGACTGATGGAGGCCTGTGGAGGGGAGAGAATGGGCCACACAGAGCAAGCCTCTGCAGACTGCAGTGTGGCTGGGAGCAAGGAGTGGTCTCAGATCACTGTCCCCATGGGCTACAATATGGGGAGACCACCCAGGGACGGGTTCTTAGACTCAGACAATATTGAGTGGTGGGCAAAGTTGCCTTCATTTGGAAGGGACATGGAAAGACAATCATGATGACCACACTTTCTCTTCTTGGAGCCACAGCAGCGGCCCCAGAGCGAGATCCGGAACCGTGCCGAAAGCTAGTCCCAGCTCCCACTGTGCTGCCTGCTGCAGCTTCAGAGCCTGAGCTGGAAAACCCCATCACTGCTGCTGGAGCTCAGCAACTCAAAAGAGCAGGGACGTCACCTGCCGTGTCGGGCCCAGTGCAGCTGGTGGTCAGAGCTCTGATCCACCGTGAGGATGTGCAAGAGTCACCTGCGCCTTTGGAAAGCCAGGAGCCAGAGCAGGCCCCAGCACTAGCTAGAGAGGTCCCTGAAGGGCCCCTGATGCCACCTGCCCTGTCGGAGTCGGCACAGGACAGACTCACAGCTCTAAGTCCCTGTCAGAAGCTCCAAGAGCCACCTGTGCCCTTGGCAGCCCCAGAGCCAAAGCAGGCTCCAGTCCTAGCTATGGAGGTCCCTGAAGAGCCCCTTAGGCCACATGCCATGTCAGAGCCAGCGGAGGATATACTCACAGCTCTGACTCTCTGTCAGGAGCTAGAAGAGTCACCTGCACCTTTGGAAAGCCAGGAGCCCGAGCAGGCTCCAGCAACCACCTCTCTCAGTGGAGCAACCGGCCTCGGCCCCGGAGCAGCAGTTCCTGCTCGCTGAATCCCCAAAGGATGGCTTCCCCTCCCCTGTCCTTCCAGTGTTTCTAATTTTTGCGTTGTTCATGCACCTATTTCATAGCTTAATATATTCTGGTCTATAAATAAAGGATAAATTGAGTTTTCATGGAATTTTACTCTGATCCTTTTACATTGTACTTCCAGGTGTCATTAGGTACAGAGTGTTTCACAGCCTTGTCCTTCTACAGTATTTCCCTCCCAGAGACTCCCGTGCCACTCGTCAGATACTGTTCATTCCCTCAGCCCAGTCCCTGCAGCCACGGCTGCCCTCTCCGCCTCTGTGAGTTGCTTCTTCTGGGTTTTCATGTGTGTGGGATCAGACGGTGTGCCCTTTTTGTATCTAGCTACGTAACCTATGAGTGATTCATATTTTTTTTCAGTTTTTTTCTCTTAAAAAACAAACAAAACCAGAAACAGAAACAAACAAACAAACAAAAAAACCCATTTTACTACAAAGGAATAGTCCTGATACAATAGTGCGCATGTGAAGCCCCAAAATGAAATGTTTTCATGATCTGGGATAGGCTTCCCTTTTGTAAGTGTGACCCAAGAGCCAGAAATATCTGGGTTCATGAGACACCTTCAAAATCTTTCATTTTCCTGGATAGGCCAGGTTTCAATGATTCTAATGGGCATATTAGAAAAATATTAAGACTGCATATTAAATCTTCCGTTTTATTACAAACATATCAGGTAATTAAAAAGTTCTCTAAGGTTTTAGCCAGATTACGTTTTGTTAGTAAAATAGTGATGTAAATATGAAGAAAGGAAGACACATTCCTTCTACCTTCTATCACGATAGCCCATAACACATGGCGGCCCTCTTCCAGTCCTTTCCCTTGGAGTGTATGGGTGAGTGTGTGGGGGGAGGGGGTTTGCCTGTGTGTGGGATAGGGTGGGGCAGGGAGGGTTCCACAGCTGGGCTCTTGTGCGGCCTGAGGTCCCCACAGGGGACAGGCACTGCTCCTCCTGTCCCCTTCTGCATTCTCAGGGGCTACACATCATTTACTCAGCAGCACCACCTGCGGAACAATTGAGACATCTCCAATTCTTGGAGTCTCATCCTTAAAGTGAAGAGTACAATGTGCCCTAAATCTCTTTTGCTTTAGGACTGTTTCCTAAAAGCACAATTTCTGGAACACACTTTAGTCCCATTGTGGGAGTATTGGCTGCAGGGTCCTCTATCTATACTCTCTTTCTTTCCGTGGAGCCTTGCTCGGGAAAGGAGGGTCCCCGGAGACTAGAGATGAACCCTGAAATCATGAGGAAGACAAGCCCACAGTGAGGCCATCAGGCTACCTGGGCGGGACCCGTGGAGCAGGGAAGAGCCTGTCCATACCGCCCTCATGGATCCTCCCTCCACAAGCATCCCTGCCCCACCACACACACACACACACACACACACACACACACCCCCCCGTCCTGGAACACCCCTCATCCAGACCCCGTCCCGGGACACACCCCAGCCACTCCAGCCCCTCCTGCTCTAGAACTCAGCTTCTAAGTAGAGCAACCGGGTCCTGCTTCCAGGCCAGCAGAGGGGCGTCGGCCGGGCCACACTTGTCTGCTTGCTCCGGGTCCATCCTTTTTGGGCCTTGTCCTCCCAGGAAGGAACCAAGCTCTCATGGCAGCTCAGGTCAGTGAGTCACAGACATGACCTGAATGTGTTCATCCATATGTCCACTAGGTGGCAACAGCAAGAACTGCTTGAACCTCTGTGAACAGGGGGGACCTTTACTGAGGAGGGAAGAGAAGGCTAGCTGAGGACAAAGCCGGAATTGACACCCCACACACACCCCCACCATGGGGTGTACGTGACATTCCTCAGGCACTCCTGGCTGCCCTAAAGGGCAAAGAAATAGTTAACCTATAGACACCACAATCCTGCAAGACTTAAGTCTCCCTCAGTTTCCCAATGTCTTAGCAGTTTACAAGAACCAAGCATTTCTATCAATAACTTAGCTTCCTGAAGGGAAAGTAGATACAATGAAATGTCCTTATACTCTGCAGCCTCCAGGAAGTTCCCAACCGTCTTAATGTTCATGCCTTGCTAGAGGGCAAAACCACCTTCCCTAGACAATGGCAAGGCCTCCGTACCTTGTGAGTCTTCTTTCACATATGCAAGTATTATCTCAACCTCCCTTTTTCCTTACCTTCTCCCAACCCCATAGTCTACCATCAGCCACCCCTCACAAGCCAGGGCAGCATCTCTTTCTGCCATGGGTCCTGTCATAAACCACCAATTTTGCACCAAAGACGTCTCAAGAATTCTTTCCTGGTCGTCGGCTCCAGATTCCACCCCCACTGAACCTCACCTGTATTCCACAACCTCCTCATTTCCAAAGCACACTGGGTGCTCATGGAAGCTGCAGGATGGACAGAGCCTCAACCGGCAGCTTTGGCACTGGGCATAGCCCCTCCACACCCCTCAGGCTCCTCCAGCAGTGACCCCCTGCCCCTGCCAGCCCCAATTCTTGATAACCCTGCAGTTCAGTTGTTGTGAGAGCGGTGCCTACGCTTCCTGCTCCAGACACAAGTGAGGAGAAGGGAGAGATCCCTCTCCTTGCACAAAGTCGGTTGACGGGGAGTCCACTTGATCGGAAGCTCTCCACCTGGGAGCCCTGCAAAGGACAGAAACGCTGTGACCCTCCGCCTTCCCCAAGGAGCTTTGGTGTGGGGAGCACCGCAGAAGTCTACAGAACTTGGTGCACAACAGCATCACACCTCTGCGCCTACAGATGAGGGCGGCCGTTTTTATTCTCACCCTTTCAAGAGGCAGGGAAAGCCCTCTGGGAACACAAGGCACACAGGGCAACCAGCTGACCCTGAGCCCCACCGGGCCCCCTGGCAAGGGGCAGTGCATCCCCGTCCAGGCAAAAACACCTGAGAATCAGCGCACTAGGCCCCCGCCCCCCGAAAACGAGGTGAAAGAACAAGTGAACAGCAAGTTTACAGACCAAAGAGGATGGCCAAACTCCAGCGCTAGGGGAAAATAGCACCTAGAGCTTGAGGCTTTTTCTCATGATTCATTTCTCTCTCCATTCAAAATTTTCCATTTATTTTTTTTCCCTCTTTTTTTCCCTTTCCAACTACTTTTTTTTTAATTTTAGCAACTCTTCATTTTTCAATCTTTTCTGAACTGTCATTTTTTACATTGACATTTTATACATATATTCTTCATTTTTGTTTTCTTGTTTTTAAAGAGAGTCTTATAGATTTTATTTATTTATTCGACAGAGATAGAGACAGCAGCAGAGAGGAACACAAGCAGGGAGTGGGAGAGAAGAAGCAGGCTCATAGCAGAAGAGCTGATGTGGGCTCGATCCCAGATTGCGGATCACGCCTGAGCCGAAGCAGCATTCGCTGTCACCCAGGCGCTCTATGATCCTCATTTTTGGATTCCTTTCGCTATATATATATGAGTTTGGCTTTCTTTACAATTTTGGGATTTAGTGACTTCCAACACACAGACCAAAAGACAATCGGGACCAAGTGGATCACCCTGTTTTGTCCACCCTGTGAGATCCCAATCTCTCTCTCCCCCATCCATTCTTCTCTGGGAAAAGTGACTAGAGGGAGGGATTCACAGCAAAAGAAAGAGCCAGGGGTAACACTCTCTGCCACTGATCTAATGCATACGG
The DNA here is from genome assembly GCF_017311325.1 of Ursus maritimus. Taxonomy (NCBI): domain Eukaryota; kingdom Metazoa; phylum Chordata; class Mammalia; order Carnivora; family Ursidae; genus Ursus; species Ursus maritimus. Next base: position 22,351 of record NW_024423454.1, read on the forward strand.
TTTTAAGTAAGATGTCAGAGCTGGAACTCAGGATGACATTTACAAAGTTGCTAGCTGGGCTTGAAAAAGGATAAATGACACGAGAGACTCTCATAGTGCAGAAATGAAATCGAATCGGCCCACAAAAAGGCTCTAACTGAGATGCAGTCTACATTGGATGTGGATGCTCTAACGGCTAGGGTCAATGAGGCAGAAGACAGAGTCAGTGACACCAAAGACAAGCTGATGGAAAGGAAGGAAGCTGAGGAAAAGAGAGAAAGCCAACGAATGGACCATGGGTGGAGGAATCGAAAAATCAGTGATGCCACAAAAGGAAACAATATTGGAATTACTTCTGGCCCTGAGGGAGAAGACACAGAGGGACAGAAGATCTATCTGTGTGGATCGTGCAGAACTTCCCTAATCTGGGAGGGAAACAGGCATTCAAGTCCAAGAGGTAGAGAGGACTCTTCCCCAAATCCATAAGAATAGAGGAACACCCTAACATATACTAGTGAGCGTTTGCAATTTCAGACAGAAAGAGAAAATCCTGAAAGCAGCTGAGACAAGGGGTCTTCACCGACAGGGTAGCACATTAGACTAGCCACATACCTATCCACAGAGAGCCTGGCACACCAGAAAGGGCTGGCGTGATCGAGTCAGGGTACTAAATGAGAAAAACATGCAGCCAAGAATACTTTATCCAGCAAGGAGTCATTCCGAATAGGAGCAGAGATAAAAGACTTCGGACAGAAAGAAACTCAAAGGATTTGGCCGCTAAACCACCCTGCAAGAAATAGGAAGGGGATCCTGTAAGGAAGAGAGACTCCAAGAGTAACACAGACCAGAAAGAAACAGAGACCATCTACAAATTAGGGACGTGACAGGTAATGCAATGGACTCATCTCCATCTGCTTTTTAGATTTTTTCTTTAGCATTGGTCTTAAGCAATTTTATTAGGATGTAGGTTGATAAGGAGGGTTTTCATGATCCTTATGTTTGGGGGTTTGTTGGCTGGATTCCTGAATTCTTGAATCTATGGGTTAGAGGGTTCATGCAATTCAGATAATAATCAGACATTACTTCTTCAAACATTTTTTTTCTGTACCTCAGCCAATTTCTTATCTACCAGGCCACTTGAAATTGCTACAAAGCTCACACCTACTCTAGTGTTTGTGTGCAGGCGTGGTTTGCACCCTTCCTTTTCTCTGCTTTATTCTGGACAACTGCTATGATCATCATTCAAGTTCTCTCTCTGTCTCTCTCTCTCTTTTGCTATTAGTGTCTAGTTGAAAGAAAGCCCATCTACTACATTTTTCATCTTAGACGTGCTACTCTTCAGCTCCAGAAGTTGGGTTTTCCTTGTTTTCATATTTTCTATATCTCTGTTTCACTTCATCCTTTGTGTACATTCTTGATATATAAAACCTCTTTCTACAGTTGTTTGAAGTGCATTCAATACTTCCATCCTCTTTTTCATTTCTGGGTAGGTTTCTATTGTTTAATCTTTCTCCTCAGTACGAGTGAACTTTTCTCCTTCTTTGCATCCTGGTAATCTTTGGTTGGAAGGCAGGTATTGTGAATTTTAATTGTTAGATATTAACTATTGCTTATATTTCTACACATACTCTTGAGGATTGTTCTGATGGTGAGGTTCCTGGAGAACTATTTTATCCTTCCAGACTAGCTTTCCAAAGGTTTGTTAGGTGGTATCACAGTAGTCTTCAATATATTTTGCTATTGTTCTGTTGGTATTCTGAGCTCTCTTTGCAATGTCCCACGAATTACGAGGTTTTCCACTCTGCCTGCTGCTGGTAGCACAGACTTTTCCTGGTTGTGTGTGAAGGCTAGTGACATTTTCCTCTCTGCTTCCCCTGGGCTATTATTTTCCCCACACCACATACGTTCCTCACACAGGTGCCCTATTGAGGAATTCTATGAAAACTCAAACGTGATCCTAGATGGCTTTCTGAGGTCCTCTTTCTCTGTGCAGCTCTCCTCAGTATTCTGTACTGTAAACCACAGCCATATCGACTTCTCCAAATTTCCATCTTGCTGTCTCCAACTCATGGAAATGGCTGAGCTTCGCCTGTATTCTTCATCCCTGACCCATAGACTAGAAACTAAATCTCTTTAGGCAGTTAAGTGAGGGAAATGCAGAGTCCCCCATGTTTGTCTTCCCTCTTGCACTAGTCACTTCCCTGCATTGCCTGGAAATATATCGAAAGTGTTCTTTTGCCAGGGCGCCTGGGTGGCTCAGTTGCTTAAGCTTCTGACTCGTGATCTGGACTCAGGTCACGAATTCAGGGTCTTGGGATCAAGACCAGCATTGGGCATCACACTCAGCACAGAGTCGGCTTGAGATTCTGTCTCCCCTCTCCCTCTATCCTCCCCACCCCCCACACTCTGTCTCTCAAGCCAACACAGAAAATCTTTCAACTAAAATAAAGTCAGTTACGTAAGAGACGGCCTCTGCAACAAGGGGAAGACCCTAGCAGGGTCCGTGCCTTGCCCAGAATCACAGACTGGTAAGAAGGCAGAACCAGGCCTGAACCCAGCTCTCCGAGTGTCCTCAAAGGTGGGGCCATGGCTGAACCTAGCTACTCACTGGGAGCTCGGGAAGAGGTGGTGTTCTGGAACTGGCTGTAGACCTGGAGATGGTATGGGGGTGGGAAGAAGCATCGACATCCCAGGCAGGAGGCATCCCAGCACGTACCTGTCTGAGGAGGAGCCCAGGCCAGGGCAACCCACTGACGGCACCCCTGCCCACATGACACCCAGAGGAAAGGAGGGATGGCTCGTGACACACGACTGGCAGCGTCTAGGGGTAAGGGTGGGCTCAGCCCCTCTAAGCCAAGGCTCCAATAGCTTCTGCAGGGTTTGCCTTGGAAATTAGAAAGCCTAAGACCTGGGAAAGCTATTTCCCATCCACCCCTAGGTGGGACTGGGCCTGCACAATAGGAGTACTGGGGCACACACATGTGCACAGACACACACACACTAGGGACGTGGGTGGATCGGAGGAGCTACAGACTCAGAGAAGGTGAGAAAGGAAGAAAATGTGGTGGCAGGTATTCCCTACGTGACACCACTCCCCAATTTCTTAGATGGTATCCCACCTATGCCTGTGGACTTCTGCAAGAGTCCGCTGGAATAATCCCTATCGCGAGCAAGACACAGACCATCCCTGACAGGCACAAGGCTTCTCCGGGTCCAAAACAGGGAAGATGGAGAGTTGCTCAGAGCCCGGGGTGTTTCTAAGCTGGGGCCCTGGCTGACCCAGACCTTCCCTGGGGCCTGTGGAGAGGGTTGTGGTGTGTCACTGGGTACACATTTGGCATGGCATGCAGAAAGGGGATGAGCAGTCGGCAGCCCAGAGCACTGTTGTGAGGTGCTAGTCCAGGTGTGGACTCGGGGAGGGGATCCCAGGAAGTGAAGTCACTTCCTGATAACCGACCACGAACTTCGGAACCCCGGTCACGGCACCCACATTCTAGTGCGGTCCGTATCAGGCTCACTTGGCCGGAGACATTCGATAGTGAAAGATGTTCTCTTGCTGCGTGCCCATTTTCCGGGGCTCTGGCTTCCAGAATCCCGGGGTGAGGCTTTCACATGCTGCAGACACTGGCTCAACCCGCGCCCCCGACACCTCAGGGCCTTTGCCAGGAGGTGCCGGAAGGTAATACCGAGCGACCTAGGCCAGGCCAGGCCACCTAGGCCAGGCCAGGCCACCTCTCCAGTTTCAGGGAAAGAGGGGTATGTGGGGGAGGTCCCGCCCTGGGCTGGAGGAGGTTGCAGGGCAGTGGATACCCTGGTGATGCCTTCATGTTCACACCGATGCCACGGGGTGGGGGGCAGTGGAAAGAGGATTCCCGAGGTGCCTCTCACCAGGGCCAGAGTGAATCCAAGGCCCTCGAGCTGTGTCACTTTTCTCTCCATGGTGGAGCTGCGTGCATCCTGGGGTGTGGTGTGTCTGGAAGGGAGTCCCCTGGGGCTGAGGACCAGCCAAGGCAGCCAGACAGACCTCTGAGGCCTCCCGCCTGGCTGCCGGGCACTGTCTTTACAGAGCTCCACACAGGAGACGGGGCAGGAGCTGAACGATGGGATCCCCTGCCCCACCTCCTTGAAGGACAGGAAGGAGTCCCCTACTGCCAACAAAGTCCAGCGCTGGCTCAGGGTGAGTGGAGGTGCCGGAGGGACCCAGCACCCAGGGCACCGATGCGGCACAAAGGGACCCAGATCCCAGAAACCAGCCTCTGGGCTCCTCGGGGCTCCGTCCTAGACTCCTGCTCCCATGTGAACCCGGATCCCCATCCCCTCCCCAAACCAGCCCTCAGGGCCCTGCCACGGCCTTGGCCCGATGCACAGTCCCTATCCACATATCTGTACGAATATCAGAAAAGCGACCTTAAACCACCTCTCATCCCTTGCTCGAGATCCTGGTGAGTTGGGAGACTTTTCCCCAAAGGGGCATGGGGCTCACGGTACTATGCCTATTGCTCTGCCCTTTGGTTGTAAAGGAGCACATCCCTGGGGCCCCTCCAGGGTCCGGAGAGCGCCTCCTTGTGCTGCACAACATTCCAGAAGGCCCATCAGTTACCGCAGCCATTGAGCCCTTCACAGATGCAGGACGTTCATGTGATTCCCTTCTGTTGCCAACTCACAGTGCTGCACGGAACATCCTACGTACCCTAAAATGCTGAGCACCCCCACCCATGAAACAGTCTCTGTGTTCTCAAGCGTGGGATACATCGTCAGAAATCACAGGGACGATGCCCTTAGTGCAGGGAGAGGCTGTCAATACTCAGCTAACGATCTGACCTGAGATACCAACGTCCATTCACACACCCCCCACCTCACATCCTCCTATTGTTGCCATTCTCCTTTTCCCTAAAAGGATTGCATGAGGTATTTTTTTGAGACACAGACAGAGATAGGAGACAGAGACAGAGACGGGGTGGGAGACACAGAGGCAGAGACAGGATCCTCAAGCAGACCCTGCCCTAAGTGCGGCCTGAGGATGGACTCGATCTCAGGACGCGCATCAGACCTCAGCCGAAACCAAGAGGCGGACCCAACCCACGGAACCAGCCAGGCACCTTGTTCCTTTTGTCTACTGTGGGCCCTCCTGTCCCACCTCTTTGCCTACGTCACCGAGAGCCTGGGGGTTTGCTCTGGGCTCCAACCCCAACCCTCCTGGTGACGCAGTGAAGCCGCATGTCTCCCTGTCCCACCTCAGGCTAGAAAGGCCTCAACCGGAGAGCAATGGGACCTGGGTGGTGGGCCCCAACGGGAGCAGAGCTGAAGAAGCGAGTAGAACACCTGCTGCCCGCCTTCCTAGCAGAGACCTCAGCTAGTCTCACGTTCCTGGCCACATACAGAGCTTTTGCTACCACCCAGGAGGTGCTGGACCAGCTGTTGACAAGGTGAGCACCCTGCCCCTCCACAGCCCAGTGGGATTTGCCCACCTCGTGCTTGGGAGTCTGGGGAATGCCACCCAACTTCCCGGAGCCTCAGTTGGCTCCTCGGACTGGGGCAGAGTTATTACAGGGACTCAGTGGGGTCCTGTAGGCTAAGGACACCTGGGTGCCTGGCCCTGTGGAAAGGTCCGCTACAGGGGCTGTGATCGTGCTCGTGGACCATCGTCCCGCTCCCCATGAAGAAGCCTCTGCCTCAGCCCTCACCGTCACCACGGTCTTGAGCTGGGCTCTTTTCCCCTTGGAAAAGGACATCGGACACTCCATCTGGGCTCTGTGTCCTGGGTGAGACCAGAGCAGGCATGCCCGGGGATGAGCAGGGGGCCCCAGGCCCACTCAGCTCTCTGGGATGGGGCTGGTGGGGGCCCTGCCATTCATCGAGCATAAAGGATGGATGCCCTTCTAGGTGCAGACCTGCAGACGCTTCCCTGGGCGCTGACTGTGATC
>NW_024423454.1:28263-59998 GCF_017311325.1 Ursus maritimus
GCGGGGGCGATGAAGGGCCTGGGGGCTCTGGGGCCCTGCCGTTCTCCTGCCCTGAAGGCGGCACCCCAGGGGCCCGGGTGGGTGTGTGGCTCAGGCTGAGTCCTGCGCGGTGCTCACGTGTCCAATTCCGTGCTGAGTCGCCAGGCCCTAGGAAGGGGCCCCTCGGTGGCCAACCTAGGGTTAGGGTTAGGCCCCGAGAAGGGCATGCCGGATCCGCCCACTGTGCGAGAGAGCGAGCGGCAGGCTGAGGTGAGGCGCGGGGGAGGGGAGGTGGGCCCAATGGTCGATAGGCGGGGGCCATCAAAGTCGCTGGGGCTCGGGGCCTCTGCCCATTCTCACCCCTGAATGCTGCAGGCCCCGATGGGCCAGTGGGTGCGCGGCTGTAGGCTGAGTCTCGCGCGCCTGGGCTCGGCGCCAGACCCCTGGGAGTGTCCCTGGCGGCGGACTCCAGGTTTTCTTCGGGTTAGGCCCCAGTAGCCTGCAGGCACAATCTTTGGGCTCTGCAGCAGGGCATGTGAGTGAGCTTTGGCTAATGAGAGGGCCCTTCCTTCTTCAAGAGGGCAGCGAGGGGACTGTGATCTGGGGCTGCTGGACCCTCATCCCACACATCTGCAATTCCTGTGAGAGGGTCCAGGTCTGAGGGCTGCTTCTGCAGAAAAGGAAGGGGTCCTGGAGAGCCTGGTGGTGGGCGCCTGTGGGAGAGCAGAGGGGCTGGAGGGCACTCAGCCCCTCAGAGTCATTCCCCATCCCGCACCCCCAGCCTGCTCTACCCCAATCCCACCCAGAACAAAGGGCATGGCTTCCACACATCTGGTCGCGACACTGGTGCTCAGCAGGTACTCAGGAGACCCAGGGAGGGCTCGGGGACTGGACGTCCCCACCCAGTGGGAGATTAGTGTCCACGAAGGAACCCTCTCCTGGCACCTACTGAACAGGCAGCACTAGGCAGGGAGGGAAGTGGGAGGTATCGGGAGGGTCCTGGGAAGGCCAGGGATGGGACAGAGTCCTTGTTCCTCCCTTGTGGATAGTCACAGACATATGTGCACTGAGGGCAATGACCACGCCAGACACGCCACCTCCCTGCCCACATGCAGTGGAAGTCACGCGGCAAGTGGGCAGGAGACGAGCAGGGCGTCCAGCTTCCACGGAGGACAGAAATGGTCACACCAGGGGTCAAGGGCTCCCACTCACAGAGGCTTTGGGCGCCCTCCTCAGTTACCAGGCCTGCCTCAGGCAGGACTGCCACACACAGGTGGAATGGAGTAGGAATGGGCTCTGACAGCCAGGAGCCGGGACCCAGGGGCCAGGTTCCCACAGGGGTTCCCTGGGGCATCCGTGTGGGAGGTGCCCTGTCCTCTGACTCCTCTGCCCACCTGTCTGTCCCCAGGGCCATCTCCTCCATCCTGGGCACCTGGCTGGGCCACTACCCTGAAGATTTCTTCCACGCCGAATTTCCCTGCCTAAGACACTACTGGCATATGTAGGGCTCCATGGCTGGGCTCGACCTGAGCAACGCGGCCTGGCCTCCTCTCTCTCGCTGCGACACTGCAGCCGCTGAGCACGACTGGGGTGAGGAGGACGGGGTGACTGATGGAGGCCTGTGGAGGGGAGAGAGTGGGCCACACAGAGCAAGCCTCCACAGACTGCAGGTGGCTGGGAGCAAGGAGTGGTCTCAGATCACTGTCCCCATGGGCTACAGTTTGGGAGACCACCCAGGGTGGGTTCTTAGACTCAGAATATTGAATGGTGGGCAAACTTGTCTTCATTTGGAAGGGACATGGAAAGACAATCATGATGACCATACTTTCTCTTCTTGGAGCAACAGCAGCAGCCCCAGGGGAGATCCGGACCGCCCGAAAGCTAGTCCCAGCTCCACTGGGTGCCTGCTGCAGCTCCAGAGCCTGAGCTGAAATACCCATCACTGCTGCTGGAGCTCAGCAACTCAAAATCAGGGACATCACCAGCGTAGTCGGCCAATGCAGCCGGTGGTCAGAGCTCTGACCACCGTGAGGACGTCAAGAGTCACCTGGCCTTTGGAAAGCCAGGAGCCTGAGCAGTCCAGCACCAGCTAGGAGGTCCCTGAAGAGCCCCTAGGCCACCTGCCCGTCGAGCCGGCCAGGACATACTCACAGCTCTGACTGTGGAAGCTCAAGAGCCACCGTGCCCTCTTGGAGCCCCAGAGCCCGAGCAGGCTCCAGCCTAGCTATGGAGGTCCCTGAAGAGCCCCTAGGCCAGTGACATGTCAGAGCCAGAGGATATACTCACAGCTCTGACTTCTGTCAGGAGCTGAAGAGTCACTCGCACCTTTGGAGCCAGGAGCCGAGCAGCTGCAGCACCAGCTACGAGGTCCCTGAAACTTAGGCCACGTCCCATGTCAGAGCCAGTGGAGGATATACTCCCAGCTTGACCTCTGTCAGGTGAGAAGAGTCACCTGCACTTTGACAGCATGGGAGCCGAGAGGCTCCGCGACCAACCATGGAGGTCCCTGAAGAGCCCTGATGCACCTGCCATTTCAGAGCCACGGGAGGATATACTCACAGCTCTGACTCCCTGTCAGAGCTTGAAGACCCACCTGCACCTTTGCAGCCCCCCAGGCGGCAGCTGCAGCACTAGCCATGGAGGTCCCTGAGAGGGCCCCTGAGCCACTGCCATGTCAGGAACAGGAGGATACACTCACCTCTGATGACTGTCAGGAGCTGCAAGAGCCACCGCATCTTGGAGCCCCAGAGAGGAGCAGGCTCAGCACAGTATGGAGGTCCCTGAAGCGCCCTGATGCCACCTGCCATGTCAGACCACGCAGGATATACATCACAGCTCTGACTCCTGTCAGGAGTCCAAGAGCCCTCCTGCCCTTTGGCAGCCCCAGAGCCGCAGGCTGCAGCACCTAGCTACGGAGGTCCCTGAAAGGCCTTGATGCCACTGTCATGTCAGAGCCACAGCAGGATACTACAGCTCTGACTCCTGTCAGGAGCGAAGAGTCACCTGACCTTGAGCCACACGGTGAACGACAGGCCACACTCAGCTATGGAGGTCCCTGAAGGGCCCCTGATGCCACCTGCTCCCTGTCGGAATCGGCGAGGACAACTCAGCAGCTCTGCTCCCTGTCAGAAGCTCCAAGAGCCACCTGCGACCTTTAGCCCCGGAGCCCGCCAGGCTCCAGCACCAGCTGGAGGTCCCTGAAGGGCCCTGATGCCACCTTGCCATGTCAGAGCCAGCGGAGGATATACACAGAGCTCTGACTCCTGTCAGCAGCTCACAAGAGCCACTGCACCTTTGGCAGCCCGAGTCCAACAGGCTCAGCACCAGCTATCAGGTTGCGAAGGGCGCGCCACCTCCTCTCAGTGGAGCAACCGCCTGGCCCCGGAGCAGCAGTTCCTGCTCGCTGAATCCCCAAAGGATGGCTTCCTCCCCTGTCATCCAGTGTTTCTAATTTTTGCGTTGTTCATGCACCTATTTCATAGCTTAATATATTCTGGTCTATAAATAAAGGATAAATTGAGTTTTCATGGAATTTTACTCTGATCCTTTTAAATTGTACTCCAGGTGTCATTAGGTACAGAGTGTTTCACAACCTTGTCCTTCTACAATATTTCCTCCCAGAGACTCCCGTGCCACTGTCAGATACTGTCATTCCCTCAGCCCAGTCCCTGCAGCCACGGCTTCCTCCTCTCGCCTCTGTGAGTTACTTCTTCTGGGTTTTCATGTGTGTGGGATCAGACAGTGTGGCCTTTTGTATCTAGCTACGTAACCTATGAGTGATTTCATTTTTTCAGGTTTTTTTCTCTTAAAAACAAACAAAACAAAACAAAAACAGAAACAAAAACATTTTACTACAAAGGAATATTCTGATACAATACTGCATGTGAAGCCCCAAAATGAAATGTTTTCATGATCTGGGATAGGCTTCCCAAGAGCCAGAAATATCTGGGTCCAGAGACACCTTCAAAATCTTTCATTTTCCTGGATAGGCCAGGTTTCAATGATTCTAATGTGCATATTATAAAAATATTAAGACTGCATATTAAATCTTCCTCTTTATTACAAACATATCAGGTAATTAAAAGTTCTCTAAGGTTTTAGCCAGATTACGTTTTGTTAGTAAAATAGTGATGTAAATATGAAGAAAGGAAGACACATTCCTTCTACCTTCTACCATGATAGCCCATAACACATGGCGTCCCTCTTCCAGTCCTTTCCCTCGGAGTGTATGGGTGAGTGTGTGCGGGGGAGGGGGTTTGCCTGTGTGTGGGACAGGGTGGGGCAGGGAGGGTTCCACAGCTGGGCTCTTGTTCGGCCTGAGGTCCCCACAGTGGACAGGCACTGCTACTCCTGTCCCCTTCTGCATTTTCAGGGGCACACATCATTTACTCAGCAGCACCACCTGCCCAACAATGAGACATCTCCAATTCTTGAGTCTCATCCTTAAAGTGAAGAGTACAATGTGCGTAAATCTCTTTTGCTTTAGGACTGTTTCCTAAAAGCACAATTTCTGGAACACACTTAGTCCCATTGTTGGAGTATTGGCTGCAGGGTCCTCTATCTATACTCTCTTTCTTTCCGTGGAGCCTTGCTTGGGAAAGGAGGGTCCCCGGAGACTAGAGATGAACCCTGAAATCATGAGGAAGACAAGCCAGCAGTGAGGCCATCAGGCTACCTGGGCGGGACCCGTGGAGCAGGGAAGAGCCTGTCCATACCGCCCTCATGGATCCTCCCTCCCTCCATGCCACCCCCCCCCACCCGTCCTGGAACACCCCTCATCCAGACCCGTCCGGGACACACCCCAGCCACTCCAGCCCCTCTTGCTCTAGAACTCAGCTTCTAAGTAGAGCAACCGGTCCTGCTTCCAGGCCAGCAGAGGGGCGCGGCGGGCACACTTGTCTGCTTGCTCCGGGTCCATCCTTTTGGGCCCTCTCCTCGCAGGAAGGAACCTCTCATGGCAGCTCAGGTCAGGGAGTCACAGACATGACCTGAATGTGTTCATCCATATGTCCACTAGGTGGCAACAGCAAGAACTGCTTGAACCTCTGTGAACAGGAGGGACCTTTACTGAGGAGGGAAGAGAAGGCTAGCTGAGGACAAAGCCGGAATTCACACCCCCACACAATGGGGTGACTGACATTCCTCAGGCACTCCTGGCTGCCCTAAAGGGCAAAGAAATAGTTAACCTATAGACACCACAATCCTGCAAGACTTAAGTCTCCCTAGTTTCCCAATGTCTTAGCAGTTTACAAGAACCAAGCATTTCTATCAATACTTAGCTTCCTGAAGGGAAAGTAGATACAATGAAATGTCCTCTTAATCTGCAGCCTCCAGGAAGTTCCCAACTCTTAATGTTCATGCCTTGCTAGAGGGCAAAACCACCTTCCCTAGACAATGGCAAGGCCTCTCGTACTTGTGAGTCTTCTTTAACATATGCAAGTATTATCTCAACCTCCCTTTTTCCTTACCTTCTCCCAACCCCATAGTCTATCATCATCAGCCACCTCACAAGCCGGGCAGCAGCTCTTTCTCTGCAGGGTCCTGTCATAAACCACCATTTGCACCAAAGACGTCTCAAGAATTCTTTCTGGTGTCGCTCGATTCCACCCCACTGAACCTCACCATATTCCAAACCTCCTCATTTCCAGCACACTGCACTGGGAGCTGCAGGATGGACAGAGCCTCAACCGGGGCTTTGGCACTGGGCATAGCCCCTCCACACCCCTCAGGCTCCTCCAGCAGTGACCCCCGCCCCTGCCAGCCCCATTCCTGATAACCCTCCAGTTCAGTTGTTGTGAGAGCGGTGCCTTGCTTCCTGCTCAGACACAAGTGAGGAGAAGGGAGAGATCCCTCTCCTCACAAAGTCAGCTGACGGGGAGTCCACTTGATAGAAGCTCTCCAGCTGGGAGCCCTGCAAAGGACAGGAATGCTGTGACCCTCCGCCTTCCCCAAGGAGCTTTGGTGTGGGAGCACCGCAGAAGCCACAGAACTTGGTGCACAACAGCATCACACCTCCGGCCTACAGATGAGGGCGGCGTTTTTTTCTCACCCTCTAAGAGGCGGGAAAGCCCTCTGGGAACACAAGGCACACAGAGCAACCAGCTGACCCTGAGCCCCACCGGGCTCTGGCAAGGGGCAGTGCATCCCCGTCCAGGCAAAAACACCTGAGAATCAGGACTAGGCCCCTGCCCCGAAACGAGGTGACAAGAAAACAAGTGAACAGCAAGTTTACAGACCAAAGAGGATGGCAAACTCCAGCTAGGGGAAATAGCACCTAGAGCTCGAGGCTTTTTCTCATGATTCATTTCTCTCTCCATTCAAAATTTTCCATTTCGTTTTTTTTTTCTTTTTTTTCCTCTTCCAACTACTTTTTTTTTATTTTAGCAACTCTTCATTTTTTCTTTTCTTAATCTTCATTTTTTACATTGACATTTTATAATATATTCTTCATTTTTGGATTCCTTTTGCTATATTCTTTAATTTGATTTCTTTTATATATGAGTTTGGCTTTTTTTACAATTTTGGGATTTAGTGACTTCCAACACACAGACCAAAAGACACTGGGACCAAGTGGACTCACCCTGTTTTGTCCACCCTGTGAGATCCCCACTCTCTCCCATCCATTCTTCTCTGGGAAAAGTGACTAGAGGGAGGGATTCACAGCAAAAGAAAGAGCCAGAGTAACACTCTCTGCCACTGATCTAATGCATACGGTTTTAAGAAATGTCAGAGCTGGAACTCAGATGACAATTACAAAGCTAGCGCAGCTTAAAGCAAATACACGAGAGACTCTCAGAGTGCAGAATGAAATCGAATCAGGCCCAAATTCAAAGGCTCTACTGAGATGCAGTCTACTATGGATGTGGATGCTCAACGGCTAGGTCAATGAGGCAGAAGAAGAGTCAGTGACACCAAAGACAAGCTGATGGAAAGGAAGGAAGCTGAAAAAGAGAGAAAGCCAACGAATGGACCATGGGTGGAGGAATCGAAAAATCAGTGATGCCACAAAAGGAAACAATATTGAATTACTTTGGCCCGAGGGAGAAGACACAGAGGGACAGAAGATCTATCTGTGTGAGATCGTAGCTGAGAACTTCCCTAATCTGGGAGGGAAACAGGCATTCAAGTCCAAGAGGTAGAGAGGACTCTTCCCAAATCCATAAGATAATAGAGGAACACCCTAACATATACTAGTGAGCTTAATTTCAGACACAAAGAGAAAATCCTGAAAGCAGCTTGAGACAAGAGGGTCTTCACCGACAGAGCATTAGATAGCCATACTTCCACAGAGACCTGGCACACCAGAAAGGGCTGGCGTGATCGAGTCAGGGTACTAAATGAGAAAAACATGCAGCCAAGAATACTTTACCCAGCAAGGAGTCATTCCGAATAGGAGCAGATAAAGAGCTTCCAGGAAGAAAGAAACTCAAAGGATTTGGCCGCTAAACCACCCTGCAAGAAATAGGAAGGGGATCCTGTAAGTGAAGAGACTCAAGAGTAACACAGACCAGAAAGAAACAGAGACCATCTACAGAATTAGGGACGTGAAGGTAACAATGGACTCATCTCCATCTGCTTTTTAGATTTTTCTTTTATCATTGGCTTAAGCCATTTTATTAGGTAGGTTGATAAGGAGGGTTTTTTCATGATCCTTATGTTTGGGGTTTTGTTTGGATTCCTGAATTCTTGAATCTGTGGGTAGAGGGTTCATTACAATGATAATAATCAGACATTACTTCTTCAAACAGTTTTTTCTGTACCTCAGCCAATTTCTTATCTACCAGGCCACTTGAAATTGCTCAAAGCTCCACACATACTCTAGTGTTGTGTGCAGGCGTGGTTTGCACCCTTCCTTTTCTCTGCTTTATTCTGGACAAGCTATGATCATACATTCAAGTTTTTCTTCTCTCTCTCTCTCTTTTTGCTATTTAGTGTCTAAGTGAAAGAAAGCCTCATCTATCTACATTTTCATCTTTCTACTCTTCAGCTCAGAAGTTGGGTTTTCCTTGTTTTCATATTTTCTATATCTCTGTTTCACTTCATCCTTTGTGTACATTCTTACTATATAAAACCTCTTTCTAAAGTGTTTGAACCATGTGCAATACTTCCATCCTCTTTTCATTTCTGGGTAGGTTTCTATTGTTTAATCTTTCTCCTCAGTACGAGGTGAACTTTTCTCCTTCTTTGCATCCTGGTAATCTTTTGTGGAAGGCAGGTATTGTGAATTTTAATTGTTAGATATTAACTATTGCTTATATTTCTCACATACTCTTGAGGATTGTTCTGATGGTGAGGTTCCTGGAAAACATTTTATCCTTCCAGACTAGCTTTCCAAAGGTTTGTTAGGTGGTATACAGTCAGTCTTCAATGTATTTGCTATTGTTCTGTTGTATTCTGAGCTCTCTTTGCAATGTCCCAGAATTAGAGGTTTTCCACTCTGCCTGCTGCTGTCAGCAGACTTTTCCTGATTGTGTGTGAAGGCTAGTGACATTTTCCTCTCTGCTTCCCTGGGCATTATTTTCCCCACACCACCTACGTTCCTCAACATGTGCCCTACTGAGGAATTCCATGAAAACTCAAAAGTGATCCTAGATGGCTTTCTGAGGTCCTCTTTCTCTGTGCAGCTCTCCCCAGTATTCTTACTGTAAACCACAGCCATATGACTTCTCCAAACTTCCATCTTGCTGTCTCCAACTCATGGAAATGGCTGAGCTTCCCTGTATCTTCATCCCTGACCCTAGACTAGAAACTAAATTCTTTAGGCAGTAAGTTAGGAAATGCAGAGTCCCCATGTTTGTCTTTCCCTCTTGCACTAGTCACTTCCCTGCATTGCCTGGAAATATATCAAAGTGTCTTTTGCCAGGGCGCCTGGGTGGCTCAGTTGCTTAAGCCTCGACTCGTGATCTGGACTCAGGTCACGAACTCAGGGTCTTGGGATCAAGACCAGCATTGGGCATCACACTCAGCACAGAGTCGCTGAGATTCTGCTTCCCCTCTCCCTCTATCCTCCCCACCCCACACTCTGTCTCTCAAACCAACACAGAAAATCTTTCAAATAAAAAAAATCAGTTACTAAGAGACAGCCTCTGCAAAAAAGACCAGCAGGTCCGTGCCCTGCCCAGAATCACAGAGTAAGAAGGCAGAACAGGCCTGAACCCAGCTCTCCGAGTGTCCTCAAAGTGGGGCCGCTGAACCTAGCTACTCACTGGGAGCTCGGGAAGAGGTTGTGTTTTGGAACTGGCTAGACCTGGAGATGGTAGGGGGTGGAAGAAGCATCGACATCCCAGGCAGGAGGCATCCAGCACGTACCTGTCTGAGGAGGAGCCAGGCCAGGGCAACCCACTGACGGCACCCCTGCCCACATGACACCCAGAGGAAAGGAGGGATGGCTCGTGACACACGACTGGCAGGTCTAGGGGTAAGGTGGGCTCACCCCTCTAAGCCAAGGCTCCAATAGCTTCTGTGCCTTGGAAATTAGAAAGCCCAAGACCTGGGAAAGCTATTTCCATCCACCCTAGGTGGACTGTCATCTCTGGGCCTGCACAATAGGAGTATTGGCACACACATGTGCAAGACACACACACAACACTAGGGACTGTGGGTGGGATCGGAGGAGCTACAGACTCAGAGAAGGTGAGAAAGGAAGAAAATGTGGTGCAGTATTCCCTACTGGACACCACTCCCCCAATTTCTTAGATGGTATCCCACCTATGCCTGTGGACTTCTGCAAGAAGTAGCTGGAAAATCCCTATGCACAGGCAAGAACAGACCATCCCTGACAGGCACACGCTTCTCCGGGTCCAAACAGGGAAGATGGAGAGTTGCGCCAGAGCCCGGGGTGTTTCTAAGCTGGGCCTGGCTGCACCCAGACCTTCCCTGGGGCCTGTGGAGGGGTTGTGTTGGTGTCACTGGACGCATTGGCATGGCATGGAAAGGGGATGAGCAGTGGCAGCCCAGAGCACTGTTTGTAGGTGCTAGTCCAGGTGTGGACTCAGAGGGGATCCCAGGAAGTGAAGTCACTTCCTGATAACCGACCAACGGGGCCTCGAAGGTCCCTGTGGGCTCAGGGGGCCTGCCTGTTCTCCTTCCCCTCAATGCTCTGCAGTGCCCCTAGGAGCAGCAGGTGGGCACGTGGCGGCAGCCTGAGTCAGGCTGGGACTCAGGGGTCCCCAATCCTAGGCGCTGTGGTGCTAAGGCGCTGGGTGGGCCCCTTGGCAGCTGACCTAGGGTTAGGGTTAGCCCCCAGAAGGCTGGCAGGCCCGATATGCCAGCTGTGCGGTGAGCACTGGGTGGCAGGCCAAGGTGAGTGCATGGGGCAGGGGGAGCATGGGCCCAAGCTTTGTGGCACAGGGGGCCATCGAAGGGTGGGAGTCTTGGGGGCCCTGCTGGTTCTCCCTGCCCTGAATGATCGGTGGTGCCTCTAGGGACCATGTGGCCTTGTGGTGGTAGCTGAGTCCGCTGGGGCTCGGGGTTCCCAGTCCCATGCGGTGCTTGGCCAGGCCCTAGGAGGGGCCTCAGCCCCGACCAAAGTTTAGGGGTTAGGCCCCAGGATCCTTGGCCAACAAGCCGATCTTCCATCTGGGCTGTGAGCAAGGCAGCTTGCAAGGTGAAGGTGCGGGGTAGGGGAGCGTGGGCCAAGAGTTGTGAGTGCGGGGGCCGCAATTTTGCCGGGGCTTGGAGGCCCTGCCCATTCTCCCACCCTGAAAGCTGGGCAGCACCTCGAGGGCCCCAGGGGACTGCACAGTGGCAGGGTGAGTCCAGCACTGGGCTCAGGGGTCCGCAATCCCTGGCGCTGCGTGGCCAGGCCCCAGGGAGGCTCCCCTTGGTGGCCCCAGGTTAGGTTAGCCCCCAAGAGGCCGGCAGGCCTGATCTGCCAGCCCGTGGTGAGCGGAGGGCCGGGCCGGAGTGAGGGTGCTGGGGACGGGGAGTGTGGGCCAAGCATTTTCGCACAGGGGCCTTCGAAGGTTACGGCTCGGAGGCTCCCCTACCCTCTCCCGCCCTGAATGCATGGAGGCGCCATGAGGGGCCCGGGTGGCTGTGAGGAGCAGGCCGAATCCAGTGCCGGGGCTGGGTTGTCCCCAACCATCTCGGCAGTGAACACTTACATTGTTTTATATGTTGACATTGTAAATAATACAATGAAAATGGGAATGCAAATACCTTGAGGAGTCAAATTTTTGACATTCTTTACTCATATCTGATTAGATGCTGATAGTGCCCCCTTCTGTCTCTGTAATATTGTTTCAGTTAATTGAAGGTGATATTAATCTTATTTTTATTTATTCTATTTCATTTTCTTTAAAAATATTCTATTTGTCATTGCTATTTCTTTGGAGCATTACAAATAATTCTAAAAATAAGTTTCCACTTTCTCTTGACCTGTGATTTTTTTTTAACAGAAAATGGAAGTCTAACATATATCAAAATCTACCAAAATACAGTTTTTACTTAACTGGTAATTTTCCTCTTTTAAAACTTTTTTATATGACTTTCTCACATTGCTTGCAACATCTGGTAATGATGACCGAGTTTTCTTCTTCAAAAATGGAAACATATGTATCATCTAGATGATAGTTTGTCTTATCTTACCCAATGGAGAAGAGAAAAATATGCTTACAGTGAAAACATCTATTGCAGAAGAACATCTTGGGATTATATTTTTGTAAGGAGTTTATCCTAAGAAATTTAATGAAGATGCCTCATGTATAACTTTTTGTACCAGGTTTAATTCACAAACTGAGAGGTCAAAAAAGCTTCTGTAGGGGCGCCTTGGGTGGACAGCGTTAAGCATCTGCTCTGGCTCAGGGCATGATCCCGGCATTATGGGATCGAGCCCCACATCAGGCTCCTCCACTATGAGCCTGCTTCTTCCTCTCCCACTACTCTCGCTTGTGTTCCCTCTCTTGCTGGCTGCTCTCTGTCTCTGCTAAATAAATAAATAAATAAAATCTTTAAAAAAAGCTTCTGTGAAAAAGTGACATTTTACTAGAAATCCATTTTGAAAATAGTGGTCTGATGTACTCCCAGGCCAGTTCTAAGGGGAAAGCAGTTCATATAACACTTATAAATTGACTCAAGAAAAGTAATCCAAGTTTTGGTGTCAGTCAAAATATTTTATTCTAATTATTTGATTTTTTTATAGTTATGGAATCATAATTACCTTAAGGAAATGCAAAGATGAATTTGCTCCAATTAACTGCTGTTACAAGTGATAAAAATGTATTCTCTTAATTACTACATTAGGTTGGCAGTGGCATTATTTATGTCAAAAGGCATTTTAACATTCTTCTTCTAAATAATTTTCTCTGATGCCAAGTGTTTTGTTTTGTTTTGAATTATTAAAATCTTAATATGTCATTGCCTGTTTCAAATTCTAATATTTTCCATTTGTTATCTAAGTAAAACATAAATTTTTATAGTACTAATAAGTCCTTTATCACCTAGAACATTTTCCCACATCTGTGACTTTTCATACTCTCCTAATATATTCTGTCCATCAGCCTCAAAAGCGCTTGTAGTCCCAATAGCTTTCCCACAACACGGGATCTTCGCGAGATCTAGGACTTCTCTGACTGATTGGTACCTTACCTATCACACTCAATCCTTCAACAGACTGAAAATAAGATAGGTGCTTTTATTTTTGCATTCCCAGCCATCAATAATTTGGGTGCATCTTAGAGTCCACAGCAAATTTTTAAGTAACTAGTGTTTGAATGAATAAAGATAATTGAGCCCAGACACTTTTCCAATGAAGATATACAAATGGCAACAGACACATGAAAAAATATTCAAAATCACTGACCATCAAGGAATTCAAATCAAAACCAGCACCAAGATACCACCTTATGCCAGTTAGAATGGCAACAATTGACAAGGCAGATGAGCAGGGGGCCCCAGGCCCACTCAGCTCTCTGGGATGGGGCTGGTGGGGGCCCTTTCATTCATCGAGCATAAAGGATGGATGCCCTTCTAGGTGCAGACCTGCAGACGCTTCCCTGGGCGCTGACTGTGATCCCACGCACACAGCAGACAGCACCCGGGAGCACCCCAGGGCTCCATTCTAGTCGGCAGTCAGACAGTGACACTAGATATGATGAGAGGGAGGGTTCACAGGGCATTTCATGCGATCCCCCCACCACCCCTCCGGCCTCCTCTAGCTACGGATGCGTCCTCTCTTCCTGGGACGAGATCGGCGGAGCCCAGGAGCAGCGGGGCATGTGAGTGAGCTTTGGCTAATGCACAGGGCCCTTCCTTCTTCGAGAGGGCAGCGAGGGGACTGTGATCTGGGGGCTGCTGGACCCTCATCCCACACATCTGCCATTCCTGTGAGAGGGTCCAGGTCTGAGGGCTGCTTCTGCAGAAGAGGAAAGGGGGCCTGGAGAGCCCTGGCTGGAGTGTGGGCCCTGTGGGAGAGCAGAGGGGGCTGGAGGGCAGCCTCAGCCCCTAACAGAGTCATTCCCCATCCCTGCAGCCCCCAGCCCAGTCTCTACCCCAATCCTGGGACCCAGAACAAAGGGCATGGCTTCCACACATCTGGCTTCCCATACTGGGTGCTCAGCAGGTACTCAGGAGACCCAGGGAGGGCTCGGGGACTGGACGTCCCCCACCCAGTGGGAGATTAGTGTCCACGGAAGGACACCCTCTCCTGGCACCTACTGAACAAGGCAGCACATAGGCACGGGAGCGGAAGTGGGAGGTATCGGGAGGGTCCTGGGAAGGCCAGGGATGGGACAGAGTCCATTTGTTCCCTCCTTGGTTGGATAGTCACAGATCAGTAATGTGCACTGAGGGCAATGACCACGCCAGACACGCCACCCCTCCCTGCCCACGTGCAGTGGAAGTCACGCGGCAAGTGGGCCGGGAGACTGAGCAGGGCGTCCAGTTTCCACGACGAGGACAGAAATGGTCACACCAGGGGTCAAGGGCTCCCACTCACAGAGGCTTTGGGCCAGCCCCTCCTCAGTGACCAGGTCTGCCTCAGGCAGGACTGCCACATCACAGGTGGACATGGAGTAGGAATGGGCTCTGACAGCCAGGAGCCGGGGACCCAGGGGCCCAGGTTCCGACAGGGGCTCCCTGGGGCATCCGCGTGGGAGGTGCCCTGTCCTCTGACTCCTCTGCCCACCTGTCTGTCCCCAGGGCCATCTCCTCCATCCTGGGCACCTGGCTGGGCCACTACCCTGAAGATTTCTTCCAGCCCCCAGAATTTCCCTGCCTAAAGACACTACTGGCGTACGCAAGGCTCAATGTGCCAGGCTCAGACCTGGAGCAACGTGCCTGGCTCCTCCTCTCTCGGCTGCGACATCTCGAGCCCGCTGGGCCAGAGGCTGGGGGTGAGGAGGACTGGGGGTGACTGATGGAGGCCTGTGGAGGGGAGAGAGTGGGCCACACAGAGCAAGCCTCCACAGACTGCAGTGTGGCTGGGAGCAAGGAGTGGTCTCAGATCACTGTCCCCATGGGCTACAGTTTGGGGAGACCACCCAGGGTTGGGTTCTTAGACTCAGGTAATATTGAATGGTGGGCAAACTTGTCTTCATTTGGAAGGGACATGGAAAGACAATCATGATGACCATACTTTCTCTTCTTGGAGCAACAGCAGCAGCCCCAGGGTGAGATCCAGGACCGCCCCGAAAGCTAGTCCCAGCTCCCACTGTGGTGCCTGCTGCAGCTTCAGAGCCTGAGCTGGAAATACCCATCACTGCTGCTGGAGCTCAGCAACTCAAAATCAGGGACATCACCAGCGGTGTCAGGCCCAATGCAGCTGGTGGTCAGAGCTCTGAACCACCGTGAGGACGTGCAAGAGTCACCTGTGCCTTTGGAAAGCCAGGAGCCTGAGCAGAATCCAGCACCAGCTACGGAGGTCCCTGAAGAGCCCCTTAGGCCACCTGCCCTGTCGCAGCCGGCACAGGACATACTCACAGCTCTGACTCCCTGTGGAAGCTCCAAGAGCCACCTGTGCCCTTGGTAGCCCCGGAGCCCGAGCAGGCTCCAGTCCTAGCTATGGAGGTCCCTGAAGAGCCCCTTAGGCCACGTGACATGTCAGAGCCAGCGGAGGATATACTCACAGCTCTGACTTTCTGTCAGGAGCTGGAAGAGTCACCTGCACCTTTGGAAAGCCAGGAGCCCGAGCAGACTGCAGCACCAGCTACGAAGGTCCCTGAAGAGCCCCTTAGGCCACGTCCCATGTCAGAGCCAGTGGAGGATATACTCCCAGCTATGACCTTCTGTCAGGTGTGAGAAGAGTCACCTGCACCTTTGACAGCATGGGAGCCTGAGAAGGCTCCGGAACCAACCATGGAGGTCCCTGAAGAGCCCATGATGACACCTGCCATTTCAGAGCCACGGGAGGATATACTCACAGCTCTGACTCCCTGTCAGGAGCTTGAAGACCCACCTGCACCTTTTGCAGCCCCAGTGCTTGTGCACGCTGCAGCACTAGCTATGGAGGTCCCTGGAGGGCCCCTGATGCCACTTGCCATGTCAGAGCCAGGGGAGGATACACTCACACCTCTGATGAACTGTCAGGAGCTGCAAGAGCCACCGGCATCTATGGAAGCCCCAGAGAAGGAGCAGGCTCCAGCACAAGATATGGAGGTCCCTGAAGGCCCTGATATGCCACCTGCCATGTCAGAACCACTGCAGGATATAATCACAGCTCTGACTCCCTGTCAGGAGATCCAAGCCCTCCTGCACCTTTGGCAGCCCCAGAGCCCTCTCAGGCTGCAGCACTAGCTACGGAAGTCCCTGAAAGGCTCGTGATGCCATCTGTCATGTCAGAGCCACAGCAGGATCCACTCACAGCTCTGACTCCCTGTCAGGAGCGGGAAGATACACCTGTATCTTTGGCCACACTGGTGAACGATCAGGCAACAACATCAGCTATGGAGGTCCCTGAAGGGCCCCTGATGCCACCTGCCCTGTCGGAACTGGCGCAGGACACACTCGCAGCTCTGCCTCCCTGTCAGGAGCGGGAAGATACACCTGTATCTTTGGCCACACTGGTGAACGATCAGGCAACAACATCAGCTATGGAGGTCCCTGAAGGGTCCCTGATGCCACTTGCCATGTCAGAGCCACGGCAGGATATACACAGAGCTCTGACTCCCTGTCAGCAGCTACAAGAGCCACCAGCCCCTTTGGCAGCTCCGGAGTCCAAACAGGCTCCAGCACCAGTTATCGAGGTTGCTGAAGGGCGTCAGCAACCACCTCTCTCAGTGGAGCAACCAGCCTAGGCCCCAGAGCAGCAGTTCCTGCTCGCTGAATCCCCAAAGGATGGCTTCCCCTCCCCTGTCATTCCAGTGTTTCTAATTTTTGCATTGTTCATGCACCTATTTCATAGCTTAATATATTCTGGTCTATAAATAAAGGATAAATTGAGTTTTCATGGAATTTTACTCTGATCCTTTAAAATTGTACATCCAGGTATCATTAGGTACAGAGTGTTTCACAACCTTGTCCTTCTACAATATTTCCCTCCCAGAGACTCCCGTGCCACTCGTCAGATACTGTTCATTCCCTCAGCCCAGTCCCTGCAGCCACGGCTTCCCTCTCTGCCTCTGTGAGTTACTTCTTCTGGGTTTTCATGTGTGTGGGATCAGACAGTGTGGCCTTTTTGTATCTAGCTATGTAACCTATGAGTGATTCATTTTTGTCAGGTTTTTTTCTCTTAAAAAACAAACAAACAAAAACAAAAACAGAAACAAAAAAAAAACATTTTACTACTAAGGAATATTCCTGATACAATACCGTGCATGTGTAGCCACAAAATGAAACGTTTTCATGATCTGGGATAGGCTTCCCAAGAGCCAGAAATATCTGGGTCCATGAGACACCTTCAAAATCTTTCATTTTCCTGGATAGGCCAGGTTTCAATGATTCTAATGTGCATATTATAAAAATATTAAGACTGCATATTAAATCTTCCTCTTTATTACAAACATATCAGGTAATTAAAAAGTTCTCTAAGGTTTTAGCCAGATTACGTTTTGTTAGTAAAATAGTGATGTAAATATGAAGAAAGGAAGACACATTCCTTCTACCTTCTACCATGATAGCCCATAACACATGGCGTCCCTCTTCCAGTCCTTTCCCTCGGAGTGTATGGGTGAGTGTGTGCGGGGGAGGGGGTTTGCCTGTGTGTGGGACAGGGTGGGGCAGGGAGGGTTCCACAGCTGGGCTCTTGTTCGGCCTGAGGTCCCCACAGTGGATAGGCACTGCTACTCCTGTCCCCTTCTGCATTTTCAGGGGCCACACATCATTTACTCAGCAGCACCACCTCCCAAACAAATGAGACATCTCCAATTCTTTGAATCTCATCCTTAAAGTGAGGAGTACAATGTGCTGTAAATCTCTTTTGCTTTAGGACTGTTTCCTAAAAGCACAATTTCTGGAACACAGTTTAGTCCCATTGTTGGAGTATTGGCTGCAGGGTCCTCTATCTATACTCTCTTTCTTTCCATGGAGGCTTGCTTGGGAAAGGAAGGTCACACACACACACACACACACCCGTCCTGGAACACCCCTCATCCAGACCCCATCCCGGGACACACCCCAGCCACTCCAGCCCCTCCTGCTCTAGAACTCAGCTTCTAAGTAGAGCAACCGGGTCCTGCTTCCAGGCCAGCAGAGGGGCGTCGGCCGGGCCACAGTTGTCTGCTTGCTCCGGGTCTATCCTTTTTGGGCCCTCTCCTCGCAGGAAGGAACCTCTCATGGCAGCTCAGGTCAGGGAGTCACAGACATGACCTGAATGTGTTCATTCATATGTCCACTAGGTGGCAACAGCAAGAACTGCTTGAACCTCTGAACAGGAGGGACATTTACTGAGGAGGGAAGAGAAGGATAGCTGAGGACAAAGCAGGAATTCACACCCCCCCCCCAATATGGGGTGCACATGACATTCCTCAGGCACTCCTGGCTGCCCCAAAGGGCAAAGAAATAGTTAACGTATAGACACCACAATCTTGCAAGACTTAAGTCTCCCTCAGTTTCCCAATGTCTTAGCAGTTTACAAGAACCAAGCATTTCTATCAATAACTTAGCTTCCTGAAGGGAAAGTAGATACAATGAAATGTCCTTATAATCTGCAGCCTCCAGGAAGTTCCCAAACATCTTAATGTTCATGCCTTGCTAGAGGGCAAAACCACTTTCCCTTGACAATGGCAAGGCCTCGATATCTTGTGAGTCTTCTTTAACATATGCAAGTATTATCTCAACCTCCCTTTTTCCTTACGTTCTCCCAACCCCATAGTCTATCATCAGCCACCGCTCACAAGCCGGGGCAGCAGCTCTTTCTGTCATGGGTCCTGTCATAAACCACCAATTTTGCACCAAAGACGTCTCAAGAATTCTTTCTTGGTTGTCAGCTCTGGATTCCACCCCATTGAACCTCACCAATATTCCACAACCTCCTCATTTCCAAAGCACACTGGGTGCTCATGGAAGCTGCTGGATGGACAGAGCCTCAACCGGTGGCTTTGGCACTGGGCATAGCCCCTCCACACCCCTCAGGCTCCTCCAGCAGTGACCCCCTGCCCCTGCCAGCCCCAATTCTTGATAACCCTCCAGTTCAGTTGTTGTGAGAGCGGTGCCTGTGCTTCCTGCTCGAGACACAAGTGAGGAGAAGGGAGAGATCCCTCTCCTCGCACAAAGTCAGCTGAGGGAGAGTCCAGTTGATTAGAAGCTCTCCAGCTGGGAGCCCTGCAAAGGACAGGAATGCTGTGACCCTCCGCCTTCCCCAAGGAGCTTTGGTGTGGGGAGCACCGCAGAAGTCTACAGAACTGCACAGCAGCATCACACCTCCGTGCCTACAGATGTGGGCGGCTGTTTTTGTTCTCACCCTCTGAAGAGGCAGGGAAAGCCCTCTGGGAACACAAGGCACACAGAGCAACCAGCTGACCCTGAGCCCCACCGGGCCCCCTGGCAGGGGGCAGTGCATCCCCGTCCAGGCAAAAACACCTGAGAATCAGGGCACTAGGCCCCTGCCCCCTGAAAACGAGGTGAAAGAACAAGAACAACAAGAAAACGAGGTGAAACAAGCAAGTTTACAGACCAAAGAGGATGGCCAAACTCCAGCTCTAGGGGATAATAGCACCTAGAGCTCGAGGCTTTTTCTCATGATTCATTTCTCTCTCCATTCAAAATTTTCCATTTCGTTTTTTTTTTCTTTTTTCCCTTTCCAACTACCTTTTTTAATTTTAGCAACACTTCAATTTTCAATCTTTTCTTAACTTTCATTTTTTACATTGACATTTTATACATATATTCTTCATTTTTGGATTCCTGTCGCTACATTCAATTTGATTTCTGTATATATATGAGTTTGGCTTTCTTTACAATTTTGGGATTTAGTGACTTCCAACACACAGACCAAAAGACACTCGGGACCAAGTGGCTCACCCTGTTTTGTCCACCCTGTGAGATCCTAATCTCTCTCTCCCCCATCCATTCTTCTCTGGGAAAAGTGACTAGAGGGAGGGATTCACAGCAAAAGAAAGAGCCAGGGGTAACACTCTCTGCCACTGATCTAATGCATAGGGTTTTAAGTAAGAAGTCACAGCTGGAACTCAGGATGACAATTACAAAGTTGCTAGCTGGGCTTGAAAAAAGTATAAATGACACGAGAGACTCTCATAGTGCAGAAATGAAATCGAATCAGGCCCAAATTCCAAAGGCTCTAACTGAGATGCAGTCTACATTGGATGTGCATGCTCTAACGGCTAGGGTCAATGAGGAGAAGACAGAGTCAGTGACACCAAAGACAAGCTGATGGAAAGGAAGGAAGCTGAGGAAAAGAGAGAAAGCCAACGAATGGACCATGGGTGGAGGAATCGAAAAATCAGTGATGCCACAAAAGGAAACAATATTGGAATTACTTCTGGCCCTGAGGGAGAAGACACAGAGGGACAGAAGATCTATCTGTGTGGATCGTAGCTGAGAACTTCCCTAATCTGGGAG
The DNA here is from genome assembly GCF_017311325.1 of Ursus maritimus. Taxonomy (NCBI): domain Eukaryota; kingdom Metazoa; phylum Chordata; class Mammalia; order Carnivora; family Ursidae; genus Ursus; species Ursus maritimus. Next base: position 48,196 of record NW_024423454.1, read on the forward strand.
GGAAACAGGCATTCAAGTCCAAGAGGTAGAGAGGACTCTTCCCCAAATCCATAAGAATAGAGGAACACCCTAACATATACTAGTGACGTTTGCAATTTCAGACAGAAAGAGAAAATCCTGAAAGCAGCTCGAGACAAGGGGGTCTTCACCGACAGGGGTAAGCACATTAGACTAGCCACATACCTATCCACAGAGACCTGGCACACCAGAAAGGGCTGGCGTGATCGAGTCAGGGTACTAAATGAGAAAAACATGCAGCCAAGAATACTTTATCCAGCAAGGAGTCATTCCGAATAGGAGCAGAGATAAAGAGCTTCCAGGACAGAAAGAAACTCAAAGGATTTGGCCGCTAAACCACCCTGCAAGAAATAGGAAGGGGGATCCTGTAAGGGAAGAGAGACTCCAAGAGTAACACAGACCAGAAAGAAACAGAGACCATCTACACAATTAGGGACGTGACAGGTAATGCAATGGACTCATCTCCATCTGCTTTTTAGATTTTTTTCTTTAGCATTGGTCTTAAGCAATTTTATTAGGATGTAGGTTGATAAGGAGGGGTTTTTTCCATGATCCTTATGTTTGGGGGTTTTGTTGGCTGGATTCCTGAATTCTTGAATCTATGGGTGTAGAGGGTTCATGCAATTCAGATAATAATCAGACATTACTTCTTCAAACATTTTTTTTTTCTGTACCTCAGCCAATTTCTTATCTACCAGGCCACTTGAAATTGCTACAAAGCTCACACCTACTCTAGTGTTTGTGTGCATGGCGTGGTTTGCACCCTTCCTTTTCTCTGCTTTATTCTGGACAACTGCTATGATCATGCATTCAAGTTCTCTCTCTGTCTCTCTCTCTCTCTTTTTGCTATGTAGTGTCTACTGTGAAAGAAAGCCCATCTACTACATTTTTCATCTTAGACGTGCTACTCTTCAGCTCCAGAAGTTGGGTTTTCCTTGTTTTCATATTTTCTATATCTCTGTTTCACTTCATCCTTTGTGTACATTCTTACGTATATAAAACCTCTTTCTAACAGTTGTTTGAAAGTGCATGTGCAATACTTCCATCCTCTTTTTGATTTCTGGGTAGGTTTCTATTGTTTAATCTTTCTCCTCAGTACGAGGTGAACTTTTCTCCTTCTTTGCATCCTGGTAATCTTTGGTTGGAAGGCAGGTATTGTGAATTTTAATTGTTAGATATTAACTATTGCTTATATTTCTACACATACTCTTGAGGATTGTTCTGATGGTGAGGTTCCTGGAGAACTATTTTATCCTTCCAGACTAGCTTTCCAAAGGTCTGTTAGGGGGTATCACAGTAGTCTTCAATATATTTTGCTATTGTTCTGTTGGTATTCTGAGCTCTCTTTGCAATGTCCCACGAATTACGAGGTTTTCCACTCTGCCTGCTGCTGGTAGCACAGACTTTTCCTGGTTGTGTGTGAAGGCTAGTGACATTTTCCTCTCTGCTTCCCCTGGGCTATTATTTTCCCCACACCACCTACGTTCCTCACACATGTGCCCTACTGCGGAATTCTATGACAACTCAAAAGTGATCCTAGATGGCTTTCTGAGGTCCTCTTTCTCTGTGCAGCTCTCCTCAGTATTCTGTACTGTAAACCACAGCCATATTGACTTCTCCAAACTTCCACCTTGCTGTCTCCAACTCATGGAAATGGCTGAGCTTCGCCTGTGTTCTACATTCCTGACCCGTAGACTAGAAATGAAATCTCTTTAGGCAGTAAGTTAGGGAAATGCAGAGTCCCTCATGTTTGTCTTCCCCCTTGCACTAGTCACTTCCCTGCATTGCCTGGAAATATATCGAAAGTGTTCTTTTGCCAGGGCGCCTGGGTGGCTCAGTTGCTTACGCCTCCGACTCGTGATCTGGACTCAGGTCACGAACTCAGGGTCTTGGGATCAAGACCAGCGTTGCGCATCACACTCAGCACAGAGTCGGCTTGAGATTCTGTCTCCCCTCTCCCTCTATCCTCCCCACCCCCCACACTCTGTCTCTCAAACCAACACAGAAAATCTTTCAAATAAAATAAAATCAATTACATAAGAGACAGCCTCAGCAACAAGGGGAAGACCCCAGCAGGGTCCGTGCCTTGCCCAGAATCACAGACTGGTAAGAAGGCAGAACCAGGCCTGAACCCAGCTCTCCGAGTGTCCTCAAAGGTGGGGCCATGGCTGAACCTAGCTACTCACTGGGAGCTCGGGAAGAGGTGGTGTTCTGGAACTGGCTGTAGACCTGGAGATGGTATGGGGGTGGGAAGAAGCATCGACATCCCAGGCAGGAGGCATCCCAGCACGTACCTGTCTGAGGAGGAGCCCAGGCCAGGGCAACCCACTGACGGCACCCCTGCCCACATGACACCCAGAGGAAAGGAGGGATGGCTCATGACACAGGACTGGCAGTGTCTAGGGGTAAGTGTGGGCTCAACCCCTCTAAGCCAAGGCTCCAATAGCTTCTGCAGGTTTTGCCTTGGAAATTAGAAAGCCTAAGACCTGGGAAAGCTATTTCCTATCCACCCTAGGTAGGACTGTCATCTTCTGGGCCTGCACAATAGGAGTATTGGGGCACACACATGTGCAGAGACACACACACAACACTAGGCACTGTGGGTGGGATCGGAGGAGCTACAGACTCAGAGAAGGCGAGAAAGGAAGAAAATGTGGTAGCAGATATTCCCTACATGTGACACCACTCCCCCAATTTCTTAGATGGTATCCCACCTATGCCTGTGGACTTCTGCAAGAAGTACATGCTGGAATAATCCCTATCGCACAGGCAAGACACAGACCATCCCGGACAGGCACAACGGCTTCTCTGGGGTCCAAAACAGGGAAGATGGAGAGTTGCGTCAGAGCCTGGGGTGTTTCTAAGCTGGGGCCCTGGCTGCACCCAGACCTTCCCTGGGGCCTGTGGAGAGGGGTGTGTTGGTGTCACTGGGTACGCATGTGGCATGGCATGCAGAAAGGGGATGAGCAGTCGGCAGCCCAGAGCACTGTTTGTGTAGGTGCTAGTCCAGGTGTGGACTCAGGGAGGGGATCCCAGGAAGTGAAGTCACTTCCCTGATAACCGACCCCAACAGGGGGGCCTTCGAAGGTCTCTGTGGGCTCAGGGGGGGGCCTGCCTGTTCTCCTTCCCTCAATGCTCTGCAGTGCCCCTAGGAGCCCCAGGTGGCAGCACGGCGGCAGCCTGAGTCAGGCGCTGGGACTCAGGGGTCCCCAATCCTAGGCGCTGTGGTGCTAAGGCCGCTCGGGAGTGGGCCCCTTGGCAGCTGACCTAGGGTTAGGGTTAGCCCCCAGAAGGCTGGCAGGCCCGATATGCCAGCTGTGCGGTGAGCAGGGTGGCAGGCCAAGGTGAGGGCATGGGGCAGGGGGAGCATGGGCCCAAGCTTTGTGGCACAGGGGGCCATCGAAGGTGGCAAGGGTCTTGGGGGGCCCTGCTGGTTCTCCCGCCCTGAATGATCGGTGGTGCCTCTAGGGACTCATGTGGCCTTGTGGTGGTAGGCTGAGTGCCGCTGGGGCTCGGGGTTCCCCAGTCCCATGCGGTGCTTGGCCAGGCCCCTAGGAAAGGGGCCCTCAGCCCCCGACCAAAGTTTAGGGTTAGGCCCCAGGATCCCAACAAGCCCGATCTTCCATCTGGGCTGTGAGCAAGGCAGCTTGCCAAGGTGAAGGTGCGGGGTAGGGGGAGCGTGGGCCCAAGAGTTGTGATGCGGGGGGCCGTCAAATTTTGCCGGGGGCTTGGGGGTCCCTGCCCATTCTCCCACCCTGAAAGCTGGGCAGCACCCCGAGGGCCCCAGAGGGACTGCACAGTGGCAGGGTGAGTCCAGCACTTGGGCTCAGGGGTCCGCAATCCCTGGCGCTGCGGTGCCAGGCCCCAGGGGAGGCTCCCCTTGGTGGCCAATCTAAGGTTAGGGTTAGCCCCCAAGAGGCCGGCAGGCCTGATCTGCCAGCCGTGCGGTGAGCGGAGGGCCGGGCCGAGGTGAGGGTGCTGGGGACGGGGAGTGTGGGCCCAAGCATTTTCGCACAGGGGCCTTCGAAGGTTACCGGGGGCTCGGAGGGCCCTTACCCTTCTCCCGCCCTGAATGCATGGAGGCGCCATGAGGGGCCCGGGTGGCTGTGAGGGAGCAGGCTGAATCCAGTGCCGGGGCTGGGTTGTCCCCAACCATCTGGCAGTGAACACTTACATTGTTTCCATATGTTGGACATTGTAAATAATACAATGAAAATGGGAATGCAAATACCTTTCTGAGGAGTCAAATTTTTGACATTCTTTACTCATATCTGATTAGATGCTGATAGTGCCCCCTTCTGTCTCTGTAATATTGTTTCAGTTTTAATTGAAGGTGATATTAATCTTATTTTTATTTATTCTATTTCATTTTCTTTAAAAATATTCTATTTGTCATTGCTATTTCTTTGGAGCATTACAAATAATTCTAAAAATAAGTTTCCACTTTCTCTTGACCTGCTGATTTTTTTTTAACAGAAAATGGAAGTCTAACATATATCAAAATCTACCAAAATACAGTTTTTACTTAACTGGTAATTTTCCTCTTTTAAAACTTTTTTATATGACTTTCTCACATTGCTTGCAACATCTGGTAATGATGACCGAGTTTTCTTCTTCAAAAATGTTAAAACATATGTATCATCTAGATGATAGTTTGTCTTATCTTACCCAATGGAGAAGAGAAAAATATGCTTACAGTGAAAACATCTATTGCAGAAGAACATCTTGGGATTATATTTTGTAAGGAGTTTAATTCAACAGAAATTTAATGAAGATGCCTCATGTATAACTTTTTGTACCAGGTTTAATTACAAACTGAGAGGTCAAAAAAAGCTTCTGTAGGGGCGCCTTGGGTGGCACAGCGGTTAAGCATCTGCCTTCGGCTCAGGGCATGATCCCGGCATTATGGGATCGAGCCCCACATCAGGCTCCTCCACTATGAGCCTGCTTCTTCCTCTCCCACTCCCCCTGCTTGTGTTCCCTCTCTTGCTGGCTGTCTCTGTCTCTGTCAAATAAATAAATAAATAAAATCTTTAAAAAAAAAAGCTTCTGTGAAAAAGTGACATTTTACTAGAAATCCATTTTGAAAATAGTGGTCTGATGTACTCCCAGGCCAGTTCTAAGGGGAAAGCAGTTCATATAACACTTATAAATTGACTCCAAGAAAAGTAATCCAAGTTTTGGTGTCAGTCAAAATATTTTATTCTAATTATTTGACTTTTTTATAGTTATGGAATCATAATTACCTTAAGGAAATGCTAAAGTATGAATTTGCTCCAATTAACTGCTGTTACAAGTGATAAAAATGTATTCTCTTAATTACTACATTAGGTTGGCAGTGGACATTATTTATGTCAAAAGGCATTTTAACATTCTTCTTCTAAATAATTTTCTCTGGATGCCAAGTGTTTTGTTTTGTTTTGAATTATTATATCTTAATATGTCATTGCCCTGTTTCAAATTCTAATATTTTCCATTGTTATCTAAGTAAAACATAAATTTTATAGTACTAATAAGTCCTTTATCACCTAGAACATTTTCCCACATCTGGACTTTTCATACTCTCCTATTATATTCTGTCCATCAGCCTCAAAAGCTGCTTGTGTTTTCCCCAATAGCTTTTCCCACAACACGGGATCTTCGCAGATCTAGACTTTCTGACTGATTGGTACCTTACCTAATACACTCATCCTTCAACAGACTGAAAATAAGATAGTGCTTTTATTTTTGCATTCCCAGCCATCAATAATTCTGGGTGCATCTTAGGTCCACAGCAAATTTTTAAGTAACTAGTGTTTGAATGAATAAAGATATTGAGCCCAGACACTTTTCCAATGAAGATATACAAATGGCTAACAGACACATGAAAAAATGTTCAAAATCATTAGCCATCAGGGAATTTCAAATCAAAACCACACTAAGATACCACCTTATGCCAGTTAGAATGGCAACAATTGACAAGGCAGGAAACAACAAATGTTGGAGAGGATATGGAGAAAGGGGATCCCTCTTACACTGTTGGTGGGAATGCAAGTTGGTACAGCCACTTTGGAAAACACTGTGGAGGTCCCTTAAAAAGTTAAAAATTGAAGTACCCTATGATCCAGCCATTGCACTACTGGGTATTTATCCCAAAGATACAGACATAGTGAAGAGAAGGGCCATATGCACCCCAATGTTCATAGCAGCATTGTCCACAATAGCCAAATAGTGGAAGGAGCTGAGATGCCCTTCAACAGATGACTGGATTAAGAAGATGTGGTCCATATATACAATGGAATATTACTCAACCATCAAAAAGAACGATTTCACAACATTTGCAGCAACATGGACGGGACTGGAGGAGATAATGCTAAGTGAAATAAGTCAAGCAGAGAAAGACAATTATATGGTTTCACTCATTTATGGAACATAAGAAGTAAGAAGATTGGTAGGAGAAGAAAGGGAAGAAAGAAGGGGAGTTAAAAGATGGGGAAATGAACCATGAGAGACTGTGGACTCTGGGAAACAAAATGAGGGCTTTAGAGGGGAGGGGGTGGGGGATGGGGATAAGCCAGTGATGGGTATAAAGGAGGGCACATATTGCATGGTGCACAGGGTGTTATACGCAAGTAATGAATCATGGAACTTTACATCAAAAACGTGGGATGTACTGTATGGTGACTAACATAACATAATAAAAAATTATTTAAAAAAAAGATATAGAGCCCATGAAGGCAAATGATTAAATTACAAATTGCATGTATCTTCCTGCGTCTCAGGCTGATTCCGGATGTTCAGGATGGTCTGGTACCTATCCAGCTCAACTCAGGGGACCAGATGAAAAAGGGATCCCCTACTTCTCCACCATCTTAACTCCCTCTCAAGTGAAACTTGACCACTCTCTCACACCATACACAAAGATAAACTCTAAATGGATGAAAGACCTCAATGTGAGACAGGAATCCATTAAAATCCTAGAGGAGAGCATAGGCAGCAACCTCTATGACATCAGCCGCAGCAACATTTTTCATGACACATCTCCAAAGGCAAGAGAAACAAAAGAAAAATGAACTTGTGGGACCTCGTCCAGATAAAAAGCTTCTGCACAGTCAAGGAAACAGTCAAAAAAAACTAAGAGGCAGCCCACGGAATGGGAGAACATATTTGCAAATGATGCTACAGATAAAAGACTGGTATCCAAGATCTACAAAGAACTTCTCAAACTCAATACGTGAGAGATAAGTAAACAAATCAAAAAATGGGCAGAAGATATGAACAGACAGTTTTCCAATGAAGACATACAAATGGCTAACAGACACATGAAAAGGTGTTCAAAATCATTAGCCATCAGGGAAATTCAAATCAAAACCACCTTGAGATACCTCCTTACACCAGTTAGAATGGCAAAATTTGACAAGGCAAGAAACAACAATTGTTGGAGAGGATGTGGAGAAAGGGGATCCCTCCTACATTGTTGGTGGGAATGCAAGTTGGTACAGCCGCTCTGGAAAACAGTGTGGCAGTCCCTTAAAAAGTTAAGAATTTAGGTACCCTATGATCCAGCCATTGCACTACTGGGTATTTATCGCAAAGATACAGACGTAGTGAAGAGAAGGGCCATATGCACCCCAATGTTCATAGCAGCATTGTCCACAATAGCTAAATCGTGGAAGGAGCCGAGATGCCCTTCAACAGATGACTGGATTAAGAAGTTGTGGTCCATATATACAATGGAATGTTACTCAGCTATGAAAAAGAACGATTTCTCAACTTTTGCTGCAACATGGACGGCACTGGAGGAGATAATGTTAAGTGAAATAAGTCAAGCAGAGAAAGACAATTATTATATGGTTTCTCTCATCTATGGAACATAAGAACTAGGAAGATCGGTAGGAGAAGAAAGGGATAAAGAAAGGGGGGGTAATTAGAAGGGGGAATGAAGCATGAGAGACTATGGACTATAGACTATGGCCAAACTGTGGGCTTCAGAGGGGAGGGGGGTGGGGGAATGGCATAAGCTGGTGATGGGTAGTAAGGAGGGCACGAATTGCATGGTGCCCTGGGTGTTATACGCAACTAATGAATCATAGAACTTTACATCAAAAACCAGGGATGGTGACTAACATAATATAATAAAAAATATTTAAAAATAAAAATTAAAAAAATAAATTACAAATTGCACTCTTCTAAATGCCTAAAACAAGTGACATATACTGACATTTTTTCATGTACCAACAGATAGTTTTTAATAGTATTTAGGTCATATTCTCTTAAGTCCACGCACACAATACAGAACAATGAATATACCACAACTATGTGAATGTTGGTAGTTGAAAATTATATACATTGATAACACCAGGTCTGATTCTTATGTCTTTTCAACTCTTTTTTAAAAACGTTTTATTTATTTGAGATAGAGAGAGCATGAGAGAGAGAGAAAACAAAAGCAGGAGAGAGGAGTAGAGGGAGAAGCAGACACCCCACTGAGCAGGGAGCCTGACTTGGGACTTGATTCTAGGACCCTGGGATCATAACCTGAGCCAAAGGCAGATGCTTAACTAACAGAGCCTCCCAGGTGTCCATGTTTTTTCAATTCTCATAAAATTATCAAAAGTATCTGATTGTGGATCTTTTTAATTTATAAATAAGTCCATAAGAAGATATTATATGTAAAAAGAAAGCATGCTCAGGGCACCTGGGTGGTTCAATTGTTTAAACAGCCAGCTCTTAATTTTGACTTGGGTCATGATCTCAGGGTCCTGGGATTAAGCCCCATAGCAGGCTCGGCACTCAGCAGGGAGTATTTCTCTCTCCCTGTCCATCTGTTCCTTCCCCCTCTTGTGCTCACTTTTGTCCCTTTCTCTCTCTACAATAAATAAATAAATAAATAAATAAATAAATAAATAAATAAATAAGTGTGTGTGTGTGTGTGTGTGTGTGTGTGTGTGTGTGTGTTTAAGGAAGCATGTTATAGATTAATAAGAAAAAAAAGCTAAGAGGAAAATGGTAGCCTGCAATAGTGGTCACAATTGATGGTTATGGGCAAAATTCATGCTTTGTATAGATGAATATTCTTAAGCTTAAAGTTCACAATTTAAGGAGCTTTCCATACTATTATAAAATCAAGATACAAAATAAGCATGGTATCTGCTATGAATACTTTTGGTAGCTGACTTAGAGTTACATGTGAATTATCTGAGTGGTAAGCCTTTTAAACAAATAAGTACACTATATTGATATATGTTACGTAAAATATTCATGGTATATTGTTCTGTACATCAGAATCTGGGAAAGCAGTAATAGATATTGTTCATGAAATGGAAAAGATTTCCTAAACACTAAAGAAGGTTATATTCTTTAATATTTTTCTAGTGTTTATCTATCCTGACGCATTTTAAGTGATTTCTGTTTTGTTTTATTTTAAATTTCTGACATAGCTGAATACATTAAAAAAAGGAGTTCAGGAAAATATTAAGATTAACAAGATAATATAGTTTTCTTTAGAAATCAAAGAGTGTAAAATTTTGTGGGTTATATATTTTTTATTTTTTATTAAAATGTATTTTATTGAGTTAAAATACACAAAATGTAAAATTTACTAAATTATTTTTATGTATACATATCATGAAGTACATTAAGTCCATTAAGTACATTTTAAGTGTAATAAGCACATTAAAGACAGTGTGAAATTATGTAAGTTATATATTAATCCACTAGGTTATCACTGTTACTGTGGATATTATTCTTTTTTTTCTTGATTTAGTTTAAATTACTCATTTTTCCATTAAAATTTTATGTTAAAATTTTTACCTAGGGGACAATAAATTTCACACACCTGACTGTGGTTAGCTCCTTTGCTACTTGAATAGAAAATCTACTTATTTTGTTACCTTTAAAAATTTTTTTTTGGTGCTAGTTAGCTTAAATGCATAAACAAGAAATAACATTTTGCATTTATAATATTTTGTGCCTTTTTGACAGCTTTTGTGAGGTACTTGAACCTTTGGATGGAAAGGAGATTTGTGATATTTAGTGAATCTCATTAACTCATGTAGTCTTCTCCAGATAATTTGATTTGTACAAAACTGGTTATAAACACAGAACATTGGGTTGCCATTCTAATTAAACTAAAACATAGTGCTACTTTTGAACAAATTTCCCTGGGTATTAAATTTCTCTTTGGTAATTTTGCAAGAAGTCAAGAGAAAAGAAAAATACAGTCTCTTTCTCCACTGCATTTTATCTAACAAAGAAGAAATAATGGCACTCCAAATAGAAAGGAAGCCATATGTTGGGAAGAAATATGAGAAACTGAATTATCAAATTCTCTATTTTAAAGTTCTTCTGCAAAATTGATCATCCTCCACGGTCTAAAAGAGAATATAGCAAAAGAAACATTAAGGAGAAAAATATTTTCCACACTACTGTTTTCTGTTTTATTGGTGGCACAGTGCCTTATAAGGATTGTTTATGCTCATTTTAAGCATAAATTCAAATTCACTGTTCTAAGAGCAGGACCATTCCACTTTAACTGGTTGTATTTTGGATATGAGATACCAAGTTGCCAAGGATTGTGTTCAATATCAGGATAGATTAAAAGGGTAATATTTCCTTTGTGAATATTGAATTCTATTTATTTGTCCATTCATTAATTTACTTATTTAGTCTTGAATGTAACAAATATTTTTAGCTTTTACTCTATGACAAGCTTTTTGTTCGTTACTGAACATTAAAAGGTAAATAAAATATTATCCTTTCTTCAAGGAGATCAAATATTGCAATGCCATTCATTCTCTATCCAAAATTCTATGCCAAATGTCAAATGAAAAAGTTAACCACAGTTCCAATTATCCATAAAGAACAACTCATTGTTATTCCCACAACTTGTCTAGCTTAATCAGCACTCAAGTCTTAAAGCTGTCAAGCAAAATTAATTTCAGTGAGCTGAAAGGAGCACAGACCCAAAAATCCTGCCTGAATATAAAGAACCTTGTGTTTTGCTACTCCACTGTTGAGAAATGCTTTGTTATTGTTGGAAAATGCATTAAGCTCATAGAAGACAAATGTCTTTGCCATCATGAAACTATACTGGACTATCCATTAATCCCCACTTTGGTACATTAATCAAGTTAATACAAAGAAGATAGAGGTGAGTAGAGAGCTGGGTTTTCATTTTTGGTCACTAATTTTTTTGAATGCTTTTTTTTTAATCAGGGAGTCTATAAATTATATGACTATTTTGAACTTGTGACTTAAGTTGCAACCATGACAGCCAGTGCAGAGGTTTTATGTTGTGTATGTAAAGAACAATGACATTGTTAGTACTGTAGATTTTTATTTCCTGGATATAATGCATAATATTTAAACATTTAACTGAACTTATTTTTAAGTGTTTAGATTCCCAAAAGATATTCCCCATCATTGCCAAGTGTAATTTATTTCCTTCTCTCCTTTTTGCTATTTTTCTTGAAATGTTTTTTGTTGGATTAAAATAATTAAGTGGTCTACTTAGCTGTGGTTGTACTCCAAAATTTATAAATTTTTCTATTAAAAGAGTTGTCTTCCCTTGTGAAAAATGATGTCAATTCCCAATTATTGCCTACAAAGAAAAGAGTAATGATACTTAAAAACTGCTGCTCCTAGACTGGTAAATAGTTTTGAAAAGATATGAAAGTCCAACTTTTGAACAGACTCAAGTGAATGATTTTTTTTTAAATGAAGGATATAGGATGATGGTGGACAGTAACAGCAATGACAAAATTAAAAAAAAACTATAAATACAATATACAAAAAAAAAAAAAAA
>NW_024423454.1:60009-63054 GCF_017311325.1 Ursus maritimus
AAAAAAAAAAAAAAGAATACTTTTTACAACAATTTCTCCTGAGCCCCAAACTGCAAACTACCAACAGCTACACCATTTAGTATCATCTACTGTATGGAAAAAAGCATAAAAAAGGGATCTGTGCTTCTTATGCCCCTAAGACAGTACAACAATAAATTTGCCCATAAGTACTCAATGGAAAGTACAAGCCAACCTGCAAACACAGACAAAAGGAAGGGGTTTCACTAGTACACAAATTTCAAGTTAGTATAAAGGGATGAAAATTGACAACTGAAATTACTGGAGCATATGGATTTTAGAAATTACCAAATACTCTCTTTTTCAAGACAAAGCCATATATTCAGCAGGAACTACTGGAAATTGAATACAAATTGAGTAACATAGGAATAATATGGTCAAAGGAAAGAGAAATTTCAGAAAAAAAGTGAAAATGGAAGTGAAATTTCACAAAGCATTGTGTCATATTTTAACATTTTCCTTTAAAAAATAGTGATAAAGAGAGGGAGTTCTAGAAATAAAGCTAGAATTTTTCTCTTGGTCCATTCCACCCTTCTAAAAGTAGAGGAAAACTCATTTCATTAAAATGATAGTGCACAGAAAAGGATCTAAGTTAACATCCATATAAATTTGTTATATAAGAAAAAGAAAAGGAGCATACTATTATCTCTATAGACAAAGTAGAAAAGGCATAGTTTTTTTAAATGGTAAAAATTGTAACCTAATAAGTTTAAGTGATCTAAATAAATCAAGAAAATGTTAAAGTCTATGAATTTAAATAAAAATAAATTAATAAATAAAAAGAAAAATTCAATAATAATTAGAAAAACTTTTAAATGATCTGCTTGAAGAAAAAGAGACTTAACAACAAAATTAAAAAATTAGTAACAAAATTAGAAAAGTACCAAGAATGTAAAAAAAAAAAATCAGAAATGACTAAACTAGAAATAACATGAAAACAAGTAATACAACAGATAATGCCATAAGATATATAAATATAAAGAACACTTTTCAAACTCAAAATTAGAGGGTTCGAGAAACTGTTAGAGATAAAAGATATATAAAGGTGCAACATGTGTCTCATAGGAGATCCTAGAGAAAAAAACTAAAACAATTAATATGGACAAATTCTAAAAATTTTTGTTTAATAAAACTAACCAAAAATAAAAGGCAACTTGAAAATGTACAGTGAAAGAACACACTGTATTCTGGGAAAACTGACTACTAGAGCCAACACTAAGAAATAATATAATAAAAATAATAAAACTTTAAAGACAAAGACAAGTAGAATCATTTGGTGTTCAGGCAAGAAACAAACAAAAAACCCACTAAGTCAGTTAAAAGTGAGAGAAAATTATATTGTCACCATTCCTCTTAACAATAAAAATACTCACGGAAAGAAATTGTGTGTTGTATTTTATATTTACCCACCTGCTCAGAAATAACTGTTTTGAAATAGCAAATATCAGAGAATATTTTTCTTCTGGGTCCTTCCTGAGGAATCTACAAGTGGACAATTTTAAGAAAAATATTACTAGTGAGACAACAATATAACATCTGTTGGATTTGGTTTAAAGTAGTTGATATGTCAAAGAAGATTTTTACTGTTAAGCAAGCAATGATTTCAAAGATGAGATGCACTGGAACTACATGCATGAAGTATCAAAGTAACAAAGGAAAAGAACATCTTTTATTCAATCAGTGAGAATGTGGCTATAGGAAACTGCTGAGGTGTTTGGTGCTGAAACAGCTGAGAAAAATCTATGAATGGAGCTTATGATATCCACCAAAAATAACAAAAAACAGGAGGAGTTAAGATGGCAGAGGAGTAGGGGATCCTAATTTCATCTCATCCCTGGAATTCAGCTAGATAGTTATCAAATCATTCTGAACATCTGCAAAATCAATGGGACAGCAGAAAAAAAATTGCTGCAAATCTACAAATAGAAAAGCAACCATTTTTAGAGAGTAGAAGGTGCAGAGACATGAATCTGGAGTAATATATTGGAAAATATATATTGGGGAGCATGCTTAAGGAGGCTACTGCAAAGTATTATAAGTAGTGGAGTGCAAAATTGGAACTTTTAGAAGTCTGCTATGGTGGGGGACATCTCTGGCTTAAAGGTGCTCATGGTGAAATGGGCCAGAGTCCCAGGTGGGACAACATGGTCTCAGGATCCTCAGGGTCACAAAAAGAATGGAGGTGCTTGAGTGTGGCAGAGTTTCCAGGCATTATAGCAGGGAGGGAGCTGAAAACAGTGAATCTAGGTGCTGGCTTTCTGCTCAATGTTGCTATAAACCACAAACTGCTGCACTGTCCTGCAACAAAACACCCTTCCTTCTCCTGGGAGGAAAAGCCTGGTCCACACTGCAGGAGTCTGTACATTTTGGAGACTCATAACTGGGTTGCATGGCTGAGATAAAAATGCTCTGTCACAAGCTGGGTGAACAGAGAGTTAGGACAGAAACCAGGGAGACAAGAGTGATTGGCTGTCTGTGAAGGCTTACTGAAGAGTGGGGGGTGCAAACTTTCAGCTCCAGAGCTAGAGACAGGGCACCACCATCTTTATCCTCCCAAGCAGTTCTGAAAGCCTTCAGGGAGCAAAACAGTGCCACATGGTACAATCCAGAACCACTGAAACTCAGCCTGGCACCTGGGCAAGGGAGGGGGTGTGCAATTCCACCAGGACAAGATCACCTGAGAATCAGCACAACAGGCACCACCTCCAAATGACGAGCAGGAGCAACCAGCTAGCACATAGAGAACTTCAAAATTTCAACTTTTGGGGAAAACACTATATAGCATTTGTGGTTTTTTAATTAATATTCTTTAGTATTTCAGTTTTATTTTTATTCAGCTATTTTTTATATTTTCAATTCTTTTTTATTCTTTTTAAAATTTGTGTTTATATATGTTATATATGTATATAATTTATTTTTTGTTTCCTTTCATTGTATTTTACTATATATATATATAGTATTTTTTTAAGATTTTATTTATTTGACAGAGATAGAGACAGCCAGCGAGAGAGGGAACACAAGCAGGGG
>NW_024423455.1:0-2747 GCF_017311325.1 Ursus maritimus
GGCGCCTGGGTGGCTCAGTTGGTCGAGCGTCCGACTCTTGGCTTCGGCGCAGGTCATGGTCTCGGTGTCGGGGGATCGAGCCCCACATCGGGATTCTCTCTCCCCCTCTACCCCTTCCCCCACTCACAGGTGCTCTCTCTCTCTCTTCCTCTCTCTCAAGCAAATAAAATTTTAAAAAACGACGATTTCCCATCATTCCATATAAGCAGCCCCAATGTGCTGCCCTGCTGTCCACCTGAGTGCCACCGCCTGTCCTGTGTCCTCCTTTCCTTATTCCTCAGTGACTGCAGAGTCTGCCGGCGGTCAAGCCAGAACTGACTCTCCGTGTGATCTCACAACCTGCCTTTCCACTCGACAAATACCTTCAGGAGAGGGCTTCCTACATGGCCTGTCCCTTTTCCCCGTTTCCAGTCTGTCCCGAACCCAACGCGGCTGGGCTTCTGTCCCGCCAAGCCAGGAACGCTGCTCTCACCAAGAAGGCTCACGTTGCCAACTTCCGGGGACCCCGGCGCCACCTCACATCCTCCACAGCACTTCATATCGCCCATCGCTCCTGCTACTCACGCCCTCTTTCCCGGTGTTATTCTGACTCCTACTACCCCGGCCACGGCTTCGCTGGCTTCTCTCCCCCGCCCGTCCTTCTCAGTCCGCGTCCCTCACGGCGCCCCGGGGGCGGCTTCTCCCCTCGGCCCGCGCCTCTCCAGGGGGATTTCGCTGCCTACCGCGACGGATGGCCCACCCCACAGCGGCCCCGACCTTTCATCTGCACCTCTAGCGGAACAACGGCCGTGTCCACCTGGGCTCCCGTACGGCAAACTGGGCACATCCAACAGGGAAACCCGTCCTCCTCACTCTCCAAACCTGCTCCACTGCTGGGTCCCCCACTGACAGCACATACGGGACCCCTGGGCGTTACGCTGGGTTCCTCCCTTTCTCATCTCCTCTACGCAGCCAACCGGCAAGGACTAACGCCTCCACAAGCTACACTTCCCTCAGATGGATCCCCTCTCCCCATCCCCACGCAGGGACCTGAGTCCAGGCCGCCACCCTTGCTCACATTACTGCAGAGCTTCCTGACGGGCCTTCTGCACACCGGTCTCCCCACATCCGGCAGTCCTGACACCGGCCTCTGAGCCACTCCGCTCAAGTGAAAAGCTTGTCTCACACCCCCGCTTTAAACTCATCCATGACTTTCTGCTGTCCTCAGGAAAAGGCAATCTTCTTCACGGGAAGTGCAAGACCCTTCACTACCTGCTCACTGCGTATCTCGGGTCTCGTCCCCCGCAGCCAGACTGAACTACTTGTAATTCATGCCTCAAACAGGACGGGATTCTGAAACCTCCGGGACCTGGGCACGCTGTTCCTCTAACCACTCCGCCCACCCCCCCAACAAAGGTAATCGCCTCAGCTCTCAGCCTCTTTGACATCACACCTCCTCTCCCCCAACCCTGGGTCAGGTGACTCTTCTATGTTCTCCCATCACACCCTGCACGTCTCCCGGCACAGGGCTTCCCGGACTGTGTCACATCTGTTCGCCAATCAGGGAAGCAGCACAACAACCCAGCTGAGCATGAAGGCTTTCGAGAGAGGCAGACAGCTGTGGGTGTGAAAACCTCCCCGCGCCTCTCGTTAGCTCTATGCCCTTCAGCACGTTATTCCGTCTCTGTGCTTTGGGCTCCTCACCCATCAGGTGAGCTAGGACTACCCACCTCACACGGCTGCTACAAACAATCAGACAAAAAGGAAACACATGGCAGCTGGCACCTCAGCAGCACTCAGTAAGTGGTACTTTTTAGTCTCCTGTCATGATGGAGCTCTCTGGGAGCTGACACCGATTATATACCTTGATCATGATTTTCCCAGCGTTCAGGGTAGGCAGCTAGGAAATATGCGCTGCTGAATGGATGAGAATAGAGAGCAAATGAGAGGGGGAAAAGTTCAACGAGGACCCTGAGATCTCAAGGCTCAAGTGAGGCCCTCAGATTTGGCCCTCAGATTTGAGGGGATATCTCAATCACGTGAAACAATTTTAAAAAAGAAAATGGTAATATTTTCATAGGCAGTTACAATCTGCCAGATGCTGCTCTAGGTGTACAACTGACTTAAGCCTCACAACCCTGTAAGGTAGATAGCTAAAATTTCTTTTCTACACTTGAGGACGCTGAGGCCCAGAGAAGTAACTCATCCCAGCTTCTCTAATGCCAGTGAGTGGCAGAGCCAGGAGTCAAGCCCTGCCAGGCTGGCCCCAGAGAATCTACCCTAGAATCTTTTACTCCCTGCTACCTTTCAAACAACATCAGATGAGTAAAGAAAGGGTAGCTGTGAGGACAGAACCACAAGGCACATCCCCTGGCAGGATAAAAGGAATTGCAAACGTAGCAGAAGACACATAACAACAGAAGAGGTTCAAGATGGAATAAACAATGTTAAAAACCTGGGGTGATTAAAAAAAAAGAAAAACATAGGGCGGCGGTAAGAACCAAGAAAAGGATTTGTGACTTTGTGACCTTCAAAGAGTCACTGAAGTGGTGGGGCAAAAAGGGATTTAAAGTGGATGCAAACGAAGAAGGAAAGGAAGGCACCAGAGTATCCAAGTAGGTTTGGCAGCAAAACCCAGGCAAAGCTTGATCGCAGAGGAGGGCAAGTCAGTAGAGAAGAAACTGAAGAGGTCAAAAACAAAGAAAGAAAAGGATTTAAAATAAACTGTGTGTGTGTGTGTGTGTATCTAGGTATCTTAAGTTTTATCT
>NW_024423456.1:0-2747 GCF_017311325.1 Ursus maritimus
CCCTCCCTCTGGGCCCTTTGAACACCTGCAATTAAACTTCATTCAGCTGCCACTCAGTATGGATTGTTATTGTACGTATGTTTTCTCTGAAAGCCATCACACGTCACGAGGCTTCAAAGTGGCAAAGAAAAATATTATTAACAAGTGTGTATCCCACTTGGGGTATACATTCCACAATCTGCAGTGATTTAGGCACCCACTTCATTGGACAAATCATATGAGCCTTAACAAAGGCCTTACAAACTTCTTGAAATTCTATCATATATAACCTTCTGCTGATTCTTTCTTGTCTCATGCTAGTATGACCAGCTACTCTAAGTCTCTCATGTCTTATGCTCAAGCTTATCATCAATAGGTAAGGAAGGCTTCCTGGATCCCAGTTCAAAGGGAGTGGTTGGTCAGTATAGAGCCTGGTAATTGGGTATTCTGCAACAATCATCAGAAAAAGACAGCCCTTGAGCCAGTTGTAAAGAGGGCCTTTCTTACCAAGTACTCCCTCCTGACCACTGACACTGCTGCAAAACTAGAAGGTATTGAGCCTTGGGTACACGCCACACAACTGAAGAAGGTTCCTCGGGATACCTGATCTCATACAGATGCTGGAGATTCGTAAATCAAATTGACAAGGAAGAGAAGTAGCTGACATCAAGGCAGACTGCTTTCACCCAAGATTATGGATCAATACTTCGTACTTTAACTACACATGAAACCCTTTCTCCTTCTGTTCCTTTTCTTTCCTTTGGCATTGGCCTAGAAGGATAACATCCCTCATCTTTATCTCCCGGGCCATTAGTAAGGAGTGGGCGGTAACCCCTGGTATTTAGAACCTTTTATTTCAGGTGAAGAGAAAAATCTGTGTCCCTAACTTTTCATAAGCAAAGTAAGACATCTCATTGGTTGACATGTGAACTTACATCATCAAGTTATAAAGGATCTACAAAGAGGCATTCATGATTCAAGTCACCTGTTTTGGCAGGTCCCTCTCCTTAGTGGCTAGGGATCAGTGTAAATGAAACTAACTTCTTAGTTCTTGAAATTTTTGCAGAATCTGCTGCTAAAGCAATTAACTGCCCAACAAAGGCCTTTAGACTCCCGGACAAAGTTGTTCTTTTGGTGGGGGGGGGGCAGCAAAGCAAAGTTTATTGAGCCACAGCAAAGTGATAGTACAAAGCTCCCAAAGAGGGAAGGGACCTGAGAGGGTTGCCCTGGACAAAGTTTTTCTTGATAACAGCAAAACCCTTAATTATCTCTCTGCTGAGCAAGGAGGTATTGTACTATGTACACCTGCTGCACCTGGATTAACACTCCTGGGGAAGTAGAAAATCAATTATGTAAAAATCACCAAAAAAGCCACTTGACTTAAAAAGATGATGCCTTCCACAAGAGTCTTTGACTTATCCGAGTTTGATTTGTTTGGGTCTTGGGGACCATGGCTTCAACATACATCCCAATCATTGAAAATTATCCTGCTTATAGTCATCATAATAATCTCCCTGATGCTTTCTATTCTCTCAGAAGCATTAAGTGCACGTTTGCAACCGCTAACCACTAATCAAATGATCTCTCTAAGACTGAAATGTCAGAAAAGAAAAAAAGAGGATGACTGACTTAAAAACCGTGAACCTGAAGTTGTAACCTGTGAATATTACGGAGATAAAGCCAGAAGTCAGGACCTGTGAACGCCGCACAAAGAATCAACAAAAGCTGCAAGAACTAAAGAGTAGGAGCTGAGTCGTGCTGATGCTTTAAATTTTGATCCCTCAGTTAAACTGATCAAAGGAGGGGAATTGTTAAAAAGAAAACCACAGACCCAAAATAGCATTACTTAGGTTAAGGCCCCAAGTCAGTAAACCAAGACATTATTAATACCTAACCTACCTGCAGTTTCAACCCCCAAGGAATATAACCTTAACCAGTCAACATGGAATTTTCTGGTCAATACTAGGAATCTTAGCTCCCTTCAGGAGGGCAACCCTGCTTAAACAATGCATTCCTTGCTAATAAATTTTTTTTAACACTCTCTCTGCCTTTTAAAACCTTCCTTTTGTTTAGCTCAGTGGAACTCCCCACTATTTGTTAGATGGGATGCTGCCTGATCCATGAATCAGAAAATAAAGCCAATTAGATCTTCAAATTTACTTGAATTTTGGTTCAATTATCCTGAATTTTGTTAAAAAGACTAAGAAAACATGTGTAAATAAGGCAGAAACGTGTTTTGTACAGAGTATGTGCTTATTATACATGCCTTCATTCCTTTATTATTCAATGAGTAATATTTTTTAAATTTTATTATATTATGTCACCATACAGTACATCATCAATGAGTATTATATTAGATATATTCTTACAAGATTGCTTACAAATGCAATCTTAGTAAAATCGATTCATATACAATATTAACAATTTGGAGTATTTTTCCTATATAAATATATTGTATAATATTAATATCAGTCATTTTTCTTTTTAAGGCTACATAGTTTCTCTTACCTATATGGTATTACATCACATTTATGTAATGTGATTAACTTAGTTTTTAAACTTTATTATATGTTTCATGTAACCTCATGAAATTAAAGATATTCTGCAAACAAAACAAACCAAAAATAAATAAATAAATAAATGTTAGGCATCATATAGAATGATCTGGAATAGAATTTCAAGAGATTTGTGGTCCCCTGAGAGAACTAAAATGGAGTCAATTTGCATTAGGTTAAGAAGTTCTTTTTTTTTTTTTTTTTTTTTTTTGG
>NW_024423457.1:0-2740 GCF_017311325.1 Ursus maritimus
GTCACTGATAAAGACGAGTGCTTTCTTCCACAGCTGTCTAATGTCTGCTGCTTATTCCCCTTTATCCCAGGAAATATCTCTCTTTCATCTATGGACACTACAGCTTCTGTCTTGGAACTGTAGTCCCCATTCAGCTGCCTCTCTGGCTAGGCCTTGGCTGGAGTTGTGGTTGATTGGGTCTGAAGTGAAATGGAACATCCATGGCGCCAAAACCAGGAACATCTGATGCATCTGTGAACTCCACTAAACCCCTCCTCTGACAGCCACAGGCCCTGAATTTAAGAACATGCATGCTGGTCTTCTTCCTGACTTTCTCAGTCTCTCAAAAAATCATCAGCCCTCCACCCTGGCCTGGCACCACTCTCTCCATTTCCATGTTTCTTGGAGACTACATTCCATGGTGCTTGTATTAGCGGGATGGGGAGGCAAACTTCGGCTTTGCAAAGAAAGCCTTATATAGAGAATACATAGGTTGACAGTTGGGCGTTACTGTACAGTTGTGTTATTTTTAGATTTTCAACCAGTATACTGAGTAATGCTGACAGCAGAAAATGGTGAATATTATGTGCTGCTATTATCTGAGGCTTGTGTATATAATAGTCTTATTTGGAGAAGAGGGAAGGGGAAGGGAGGGGAGGGGCGAGGAAAGGAGAGGGCAGAGGAGAGGGAGGGGAGAAGAGGAAGAAAGAAAGAAGAGGAGGAAAAGAGAAAAAAAAGAAAAAAAGAAAAGAACTATTCCAGGGCTTGGATCCACTGGAAGAATCTGGAGGAGGGATAGCAGGAAGTCCTTTGGGGAGGGAGTGTTGGTAGGAGGGCTGGTATTTCACAGAGTAAATACAAGGTCACCAAGAAGTTTAATTAATGTCTCCCTCTTGGAGAGATAAAGATAAAATATTTAACATATCTACCTATAAAATAAAAGAAGATTCGAAACAATACTTGATTCAATAAGTAAAAGGATACTAAAAAATTCTGTGGTAAAAAGACAAAAAAGAAGGGTGGGAGAAGCTAGAAGTCAATGTGAAAGGATCTAAATAGAGATGTGTGGTGGGGAGAGAAAAGGTGAGAGTTGGAGGAGAAAAGGAAAGGAACAGGTTGGACTAGCGGTTCCAGGAGGGTTCTGGGACAGGACATAGAGACCATGTCTCTTACGTCCTTCTGAATGAGGTCAAATGACTAGTCCCCATTGACTGGACAAATCTTGAGAAAATCCTCTAGGCCTCATTTTCTTCAAATGCAAATTAGACAGTTGGAGCAAATGACCTTCTGTAGCCCCTGCCCTGCCCCGTAGGTCTCTCACCCTAATTTGGAGGGCTGAAGCTGGCCACAGCTCAGCAGACCTCCTGAAGACCCCATACTGCTGCTTATTGTGTGAAGTGTTTATTTTTCACCCTCTAAGTATATGCTGTAATTTAATTTATGGTGTTGCTGATTTTGCTTCTTTTTTTTTTTTTAAGATTTTATTTATTTATTTGGCACAGAGAGAGCCAGCGAAAGAGGGAACACAAGCAAGGGGCAGGGGGAGTGGGAGAGGAAGAAGAAGGCTCCCAGCTGCGGAGCCTGATGTGGGGCTCGATCCCAGGACCCTGGGATCACGCCCTGGGCCGAAGGCAGATGCTTAACGACTGAGCCACCCAGACACCCCTGATTTTGCTTCTAAGGTCCTTTTTATTCCAAAAGTTTATGGTTGGAGCCAAGGGCTATCTGATTACCTGCTTATCCAAGGTGATGGTACCAGCCCCAGCCTCGAGGAAGTAAGATACTCTGCTATTAACCAGGCAAGAGAGTCTCTAAAATGCTGAATCCTGAGATTCTGTAACCATCCCAGGAACAAATGTCAGAAGACTGCTCTGTTGACTAACTGGTTGCTTCACAGGGAAGAGGCAAACTAGAATTGCTTCCTCCAATTACACAGCACAATGAATAGCAACAAGGTGACAGCACTTGTAGTTCATGTTTGCTCAATGTATTAAAGAACAAAAGCTTGCAGAATCACTGGAGCTTGCTCATGGAGGGGGGTGGGGAGCAGAGAGTCCTAAGACTTTGAGATCTATTGTGTTTAAACAATGGTCCCAGATTTTCCAGGCAGCTTCATGGAGAATCAGCGTTACTATCTTGCATATTTAGTCTAATCACATTCTACATCTTGGCCTCTCGAATTACTTATTCATATTACAGAATGTGTGTTTATTGGCAGATATTGCCAAATGAGTGGCTGAGCAACACAGGGTAGAATTGGTCTCATTTTACTTTTACGGAAGCTGGGATAAAACTGGCCCAGAGTAAGCATACTAGATTAATTAGTGATGACAAACCAAATGAACAAATAAATAATTACTGAACAAATGATCAAACTGTGTTTGTGGTACAAGTAGATATACCAGATCGGTCTCTGTGCCCTATCTTCCCGAAACCTAATGCCTCAACTGGTGGGAGATATTTGTGGAGTGCAGAAGATACCTAGCCAATCACGCTCACTTAATTACATGTAAAATGGGTGGATTTCAGATTATACACATGAGAGCTGAAAGAGACCCCAAAGTTCATGTAGGCCAAACTGCTCATCTTACGGAAGACAAAAAAAGGAAGCTTAGAATTGACATACTTGTTTGGGACCTGACTAGCACTGGAACCAGCTGGTAAATGGTCTCCACCTTGACCAATTTGATCTCTTTACCTTGTTGACATCTGAATCTTCCTTCCTTTTAACTGCTGCCTACGTCAACCAAATAACCCTATA
>NW_024423458.1:420-2739 GCF_017311325.1 Ursus maritimus
TTAGCGTTAGGGTTAGGGTTTGGGTTCGGGTTAGGGTTCGGTTTAGGTTTAGGGTTTGGGTTTGGGTTAGGGTTCGGGTTTGGGTTAGGGTTCGGGTTAGGGTTAGGGTTAGGGTTCAGGTAACGGATAGCTTTAGGGTAAGGGTCGGGTTAGGGTTCGGGTTTCGGTTCGGGTTAGGTTAGGCTTAGGGTTAGGGTTAGTGTTCGGGCTGGGGTTAGGGTTAAGGTTCGGGTTAGGGTTCAGGTTCGGGTTAGGGTTCAGGTTCGGGTTAGGGTTCAGGTTCGGGTTAGGGTTCAGGTTCGGGTTAGGGTTCAGGTTCGGGTTAGGGTTCAGGTTCGGGTTAGGGTTCAGGTTCGGGTTAGGGTTCAGGTTCGGGTTAGGGTTCAGGTTCGGGTTAGGGTTCAGGTTCGGGTTAGGGTTCAGGTTCGGGTTAGGGTTCAGGTTCGGGTTAGGGTTCAGGTTCGGGTTAGGGTTCAGGTTCGGGTTAGGGTTCAGGTTCGGGTTAGGGTTCAGGTTCGGGTTAGGGTTCAGGTTCGGGTTAGGGTTCAGGTTCGGGTTAGGGTTCAGGTTCGGGTTAGGGTTCAGGTTCGGGTTAGGGTTCAGGTTCGGGTTAGGGTTCAGGTTCGGGTTAGGGTTCAGGTTCGGGTTAGGGTTCAGGTTCGGGTTAGGGTTCAGGTTCGGGTTAGGGTTCGGGTTCGGGTTAGGGTTCTGGTTCGGGTTAGGGTTCGGGTTCGGGTTAGGGTTCAGGTTAGGGTTAGGGTTCAGGTTCGGGTTAGGGTTAGGGTTAGGGTTAGGGTGAGGTTTATGGTTCGCCTTCGGGTTAGGGTTAGGGTTAGTGTTCGGGTTCGGGATAGGGTTCGGGTTAGGGTTCGGGTTAGGGTTAGGGTTCAGGTTAGGGTTCGGGTTCGGGTTCGGGTTAGGGTTAGGGTTAGGGTTAGGTTTCGGGTTAGGGTTCGGTTTCCCGTTAGGGATAGGGTTCGGGTTAGGGTCGGGTTCAGGTTAGGTTTCGGGTTAGGGTTACGGATAGGGTTAGGTTTCGGGTTGGTGAGGGTTAGGGTGAGGGTTAGGTTTACAGTTCGGGTTAGGGTTCGGATTAGGGTTAGGGTTAGGGTTAGGGTTAGGTTTCCGGTTAGGGATAGGGTTAGGGTTAGGGTTAGGGTTAGGGTTCGGGTTCGGGTTAGGGTTAGGGTTCGGGTTAGGGTTCGGGTTCGGGTTAGGGTTAGGGTTAGGGTTCAGTTTAGGGATAGGGTTAGGGTAAAGTTCGGGTTAGGTTTCGGTTTACTGTTCGTGTTTGGGTTAGGGTTAGGGTTCTGGTAAGGTTTCGGGTCGGGGTAGGGTTAGGTTTCGGTTTCGGGTTAGGGTTAGGGTTAGGGTTCGGGTTAGGGTTACTTTTAGGGTTAGGGTTAGGATTAGGGTTCTGGTTAGGGTTCGGGCTCGGGTTAGGGTTCGGGTTAGGCTTAGCGTTAGGGTTAGGGTGCGGGTTAGGGTTTGGGTTAAGGTTCCTCTTAGGGTTCGGTTTAGGGTTAGTTAGGGTTAGGGTTAGGGTTAGGGTTAGGGTTCGGGTTAGGGTTAGGGTTCGGGTTAGGGTCAGGTTAGGGTTAGGGTTAGGGTTAGGGTTAGGGTTAGGGTTAGGGTTAGGGTTCGGGTTAGGGTTAGGGTTAGGTTTAGGGTTAGGGTTATGTTTCGGGTTCGGGTTCGTGTTCGTGTTCGTTTTCGGGTTCGGTTAGGGTTAGGTTTAGCCTTTTGGTTCGGGTTAGGTTTAGGGTTAGGGTTCGGGTTAGGGTTTAGGTTAGGGTTCCTCTTAGTGTTCGCTTTAGGGTTAGGGTTAGGGTTAGGGTTACGGTTAGGGTTAGGGTTCGGTTTCCAGTTAGGGATAGGGTTGGTGTTAGGGTCAGGTTAGGGTTAGGGTTAGGGTTAGGGTTAGGATTAGGGTTTGGGTTAGGGTTCGGGTTAGGGTTAGGGTTAGGGTTCGGGTTACGGTTAGGATTCGGGTTAGGGTTCGGGTTAGGTTTCGGGTTAGGGTTAGGGTTAGGGTTAGGGTTAGGATTTGGGTTAGGGTTCGGTTTCGGGTTAGGGTTCCAGTTACGGTTAGGATTTCGGTTTGGGTTAGGGTTAGGTTTAGGGGTAGGGTTAGGGGTTAGGTTTAGGGTTAGGGCTCGGGTTAGGGTCAGGGTAATCATCAGGATCAGGGTCAGGGTGTGGATCAGGGTATAGGGTTTGGGTAACAGTTAGGGTACGGGTCGGGTAAGAGACCACTGTGCCAAGGCAACTTCTGAGCACTTCCCTCATCCTGTCGGTTTTGCCAGCAGGACTTCAACC
>NW_024423459.1:0-936 GCF_017311325.1 Ursus maritimus
CCCGGGTTGGCGTGTTCTTGTTCTTCCAGCCCATCTTCTGGAGGAGGGGCCTGCTGCGCTGTTTCTCAGGCAACCCCGCTTGGGCAGAGTTGCCCTGCCCCCGTGTGTGTGGGGGCGCTGGGCTCGCTGGAAACTGGTGTTCTGAGCTTTTGTTCTCTGGCAGCTTTCCGTGCTTTTTCTAAGGAAGAGACCAAAAAAATGGCTGCACGCAGACCTCTGTCCCAGAAGAGAGAAATCATGGTGTGCTCTGCTCTGAACCCTCCAGAGCACACGGTCCCCGTTTTCATAACCGCTGCTGAGAACTGCAGCCTCCCGCGGGCAGTGCGTGCCCACAGCAACCTCCTCAGCCGTCGCCCCACCAGCAGCACTGTCTCTGCCCTTTGTGCTTCTAAAACTGCGAGCGGTCCTGGTTCCGGAGCACGCCCCACAGGTCCTGGATCATGTTTGAGCACTGTTAGAAAGCCATTCCTGGCCCTGCCGCTCTGGGAGTTACCGCCCGGCCCCCGGTGTGGGATGCTTTTGCACTCCAGTGTTATATCACTGTCCGGGGTCGGCTTGTGGCGGATCCGTCCCCCTTCTGCTTATCTTCTGATATCGGCCCACGGATTCATGACTCCTTCCTTCCTATCTTGGGATAGGGGGTGTTTTTCTGTGTGTAGAGATCCAGATATATATTCCTACATCTCAGGCTGTCTTTGTGGGTGTTCATGATGGTTTGCTAGATATCCAGCTAAATTCAGGGGACCGGTTGAAATGGAGTCCCCCACTCCTCTGCCACCTTGCCCTGCCCCACTCTGTGTCTCTATCTCTTACCTCCCATCTCCCTCCCCCTGGTTCTGATACTCTGGGTCTCTATCTCCTACCCGTCTTCAGTGTTCTCTTGGATCCTCGTGGTAGGACAGTATTGGAGGGTCTCAGGTGGGAGCCTCAGGGCCT
>NW_024423459.1:1189-2734 GCF_017311325.1 Ursus maritimus
CCTCAGAATGGGACAGTATTTGGAGATGGGGTCTTTGGAGAGGTGATAAGGTAAAAGGAGGTCATTAACCAGCCCAGTGTGGCTGGTCCCCAGTGCGGCCTCCTGCTCTTGTAAGAGCAGACGACGAGGACACAGACACACACGGAGGACCGGCCACGTGAGGACAGGGGCAGAGACCCCAGGAGGCGCCCGCTCTGCGAGGCCTGCCTCTCTCCCTGCTAGCTCCCAGGATTGTGGAAACAGACACACGTGAGGTTGAAGCCGCCAGACTGTGGCTCTTCTGCCCGGCAGCCCGTGCTGACTAACGCACACCTACCACGTGTCTCTTGCTTCTGCCCACGGCCCAGGCGGCCCCTGGCCCTGCACTGTTCCCGGCTGCCTTCCTCACCCACTGGGAGCCCAGAGCTGTGGGGTGCTGGCCAGGCTGGGCATCCCACCAGGCGCATTGACAGAGGAAGACTTTCCCTAGCGAGTGCTGGAATTTTTAGGATGTTTTATTGTCATTAAAGAAAGGGAGAAGCAACAGTAAAGGACATTATTACACTCCAGAAATTTCATGAGAAGAAAAGAACTACCCAAGCTACAGCAGTGGGTTTCCTTTGAGTGGTGGGTGTGCATTCTCTCCCAGGGGGCATGGGGGCTCCGCTTCTCCTGCCCTGCACAACCGTCTCTCCCATGCAGGGGCTCCGACCTGGCACTCGCTCTAAGCCCGGGCGGAGATCGTCCTGGGGGTCCGCCTGTCTCAGGCCCCGAGGCCGCGGGCACTCTCTGGTCATCTTGTCTCTGCCCCCATTTCCCCGGAGCAAGCAGGCGTTCCTGCCCAGCGTGCCTCGGGGCCGGGCCACAGGACGGTGCGGGCTGGGCCTGCTGTCCTGGCCTCCCAGCACCCGTCCACCTCTGTGCACTGAGGCTGCGTCCCGCCTGCCTGGCGACCAGGTCAGCAGGTGCCTCTGCAGGAGGCCCATCTGGCTGCCGTCACTCCTTCCCCGGATGGTGTCGCCTGTCCCTGGGGCTCCTGCAGTGGCCGCAGGCCCGGGCCCTTTTCCGCATGTTCTCCACTGGTGGAGAAGGTCTGACTGACCATTCGTGGCACGTCGGAAGCTTCTCTGTGGGGTGATGGTGGCCCGTGGCTTCCTCAGGATCTGAGACAACGTGCCTGCTCTGGGGGTGTCCTGCCCTCTGGAGCCTGGCCGGGACGGGGCTGCACGAGGCCAGTCTCAGCCAGCCAGACCCTGGGATCGCGGGCCGTCCAACTCCTCCAGGATGACCGCGGATGCCGAGCCCGGGGTCGTCCCGGTGAGGGCCATCCTGCCCTGATGGCTCGGTGCGGCCCCAGCCGTATCTCGGTGGCTGCTTGGGAGGAGTCAGCCGGTGTCTGCCAGCTCATGTTGGGGGCACAGCCTGCTGTCGCGTTGATCCTCCAAACGGGGGGTCAGGGCCAGGGTGCAGCCCACGGTGTCCACGAGCCCGGAGGGTGGAGTTGCAGGCCCAGGGTGGCGGTGGTGACAGAGGGTGGTGAGGTGGGAGGGCAGAGGAGCAGGCCTG
>NW_024423460.1:0-2729 GCF_017311325.1 Ursus maritimus
TGGAAATACAGACACAGAGTATATCCGAAACTGGTGAATAATTCAGGTGAGGCTTATATTAGCATGAAGCCTCTGGTTACTCAGTGAGGGAAGAAAGAATATTAAACAGGCAGGAAAGAGGGGTGAAAATAAGCTTCCCTATTCTTATTTTGGGGGAGGACAGCTTATCATTCCACATGCTGGGTGCTGAAGAAATGCTGTTTGTTGGCACTGCGAGAGGTTGGTAGGACGCTGTGCTTTCTTCCTTCCTGAAGCACGACTGTGTCCTCCCTTGCTTTGTACTTCCTTCTGTACATATCTTTTTCTACAGTTTTTAAGCTCTTTCAGGGCAAGAATTATACTTGTTCATCTTTTTTATTCCCCACTGAGCATAGCACAGTGACACAAAGAACGGAGATGATTGAATATAGGTCAAATTCATTGCTTTGGGTATCAGTAGGGGCACAAATTGAACTGATGTCATGAAGTCACTCAAAAATACAGTGGCTCAAACAAAACGAGGCTTATTTTTCTCTCCTATAACACCGTGGAAGCAGGTGGCCTTGCTCCATGATGTCATTCAAGGACCCAAGATCCTTTATCTTGTGGCTTTACAACCCCCTCAGAATTTGACTTCATCTGCGTGGTCTAAGTTGTTCAATCCGAAGGAAGAAGGAAAGAGTAGTAGAGGGTATGCAGCTTCCTTTGAGGACTAACTTCCACTCATACTCCATTTGCCAGCACTTGGGTACATGACCCCACCTAGACGAGAGCAGTAGCCTATAGGTAGGCAGTCATTTGCTCACCCAATGGGAAAGAAAAGGAAGAAGGGGATGATATTGGGAGACAATTAGCAGGCTCTGGACATTTTGTTAATTCCGGAATATTGACTCAACGCCTGCTCTGTGTGCTTGAGTGCTTCTTAGGAATGGAGATTTAGATGGGGAGGGAGAGGATGAGAATCTTGGCTCCATCTCCCTCTTGTCATGGGGATGCTTGGCACACCTAGCCCTCTGAATGAGGCCATCTGTGACTGACACCTCATTTTCCTAGGAAATCACAGGACTTTGGGAGGTTTTTGGTCTGAGGTCAAATGGCCTATAGTTGGAAAGCATTTTTTTCCTGGGGAAGAAAAATGTAAAGGGAATTGGGAGCTGTAATTACATGTAAAGCATGGTATGTTCTTTTAAAATTAAATGTGCATATTTTGGTTTCTGATACGGTTCTACCAAATATAGAAAACATTTCAGAATTCTTTGAGAGCAATCCTAGCTTGGAATGTGAATGTCGACTTGAGAAGTCGTTTACAGAACCAATAGACACATAAATGCAAACGAGGCTTTCTAATTTGGGAGTTTTCCATTTTTGAGTCACAAAAACTTTTCAATTAAACAATATTGAAGGATTAATCATATGATAAAACTTTTCCTGATGTGAATGGTCAAAATCGATGGCAATAGTCTGCATTTGAAGACAATCCAAGACTCTTATGATAGATGGATGGAGGTTTTAGGGTTGGGATAACTTCTCTTTTCTTTTCCTTCATGCCTCTTATATGAGTCACGGCAATTCAAATGTAATGCAGCCTACCTACATGTTGCCACGAGAACTTTATTTTCTTTTTTTCTTAGCTCCTTAATCACACTTGGGAATAATTGCTCTAATATAATCTTTAAATGGAAGTATAATTATTGAGTTAGGAGAACAGGAAAGAACTGGTTTCAGAAGTAATGTTCTCATAAAATGTTACCCTATTTTTAAAAAATCCAGTAATAGATCTCCCACCCACCATAGCACTAAACCAGTTTTAAAGAATACCCCATGAAGCCTAAGGGTATGCTTTCGCAGAATCTCTTCTATCTGAGTTAGAGCGTGGAATACTTAAACTGGAGTACCTTTGTTCACTCTGATACGGTTCCTCCATGTATGTGCCCCAAGTACTGGCATCAAGGTATATGACAGCTAACTTCATGTGTTAACTTGAGTGGGCCATGGGGGGGCTACATTAAACATTGTTTCTGAGTGTGTCTGTGAGGGTGTTTTCAGAGGAGATTAGCATTTGAACTGGTGGATTCAGTCGAGTGGGTTGTCTTCTCTACTGTCTGTAGGTGGGCTTCATCTACTCTCTTGAGGGCCGGAACACAACAGAAGATGGAGGAAGGAGGAATTTTCCTTTGTTTCCTGACTTGCTACTTGAACTGGGACATCACATCTCATCTTCTCTTGCCTTTGGGCTGGGACTTAGGTCATCAGTTCCCTTGGTTCTCAGGCCTTCAGATTCAGACTGAACTAGCTCCTGGCTTTCCTGGGTCTCTAGTTTGTAGATGGCAGATTGTGGGAATTCTTTACGTCCATAATTGTGTGATCCAAGTCCTTATAACAAATCTCTATCATCTATCTATCTATCTATCTATCTATCTATCTATCTATCTATCTATCATCTATCTATCCTGTTACTCTTGAGAGTAACTTGCTTGAGCAATACAAGCAGATTATGGTTCACAACTCTGAAGCCTACCACTGAGATCACAGGGTGTGGACAGGAAGCTGTTCCCCTTGGTAAGCACTGCTGTATTTAAACAAAGCAGTCTTCCCCTCTGAGGGCAGCCTTTGATGGCAAAAATAGAAGCCCTGCTTGTCCAGATCTTAGGATGCATGCTTCACATTACTGAAGTTTTAACTCTTCTTGGAGAAGCCTCCTGTGATTAACTTTACCGAAAGTCACTCCACCTTCCCCCCATTTACTCTAT
>NW_024423461.1:0-2727 GCF_017311325.1 Ursus maritimus
TGGCAGCACAGGCCAGAAGCTGTGGCTGGGCCTCCGAGAGGCTCCAGACCCCAGGGGTCCCCTGCTCTGACTGTGGTACCAGCAGGGGACTCACTCTACCTGACAGAGGCAAACATAAACAGGGACAAAAACAGGATAACTCACCCTAGATCTCTCGGATTTCTAAGTAAGCAAGAATAACATGTATTCAGAGTAGACAGGAGCGGTTCTGCACGCACAGCAGGGAGCCCCTCCCTCTGCGTCTTGTGCTCAGGTCACAGGTCTCCAGTCTTGCTGACCTTGTGACTTTTGCATCTTAAAGCTCCCAGCTGCTTCTCTAATCTGCCACACGGAGCTGAGGAGGCTGCCTTGACTTGTTGGAAGACATTTTTACATCCCGAAGGAGACCACTTTACCCTCATCAACATTTACAAGGCCTACCAAGACGTAGCTCTGAATTCCACCAGTGAACGTAAGTGAATGCGTGTGATTCTGAGAAATTGACTGATTTGCCCCTTTCCTTCCCCAAAGAAAGCCGAGTTGTTCTTCACCCTTCTCTAGCCTTGTCAGTCACTCGAGTGGAATGGCACGTGAGGCCCTGACCACGCTCGTTGCTGTGCATCTGTCTGTGCGTGTGGAACTCCTCCACTTGGGTCGGCCAGCCCTCAGGGAGCTAGCATGGGCACGGATGACACGGGGACACAGAGACATGCACAGCACAGCTCCCACCCTGCAGAGTTAGGGGAAGAAAGGAACTGCCATTTAAAAAGTATTAAGTGCCCTGGGGTCAAAGCTGGGCTTTGTGCTTTCCCGAACAGCCACAGTCACTACTAGGCGGTGAGAGAGAATACAGACCTTCGGAACCGAACCGAACCAAACCAACCAACCCGGGCCCCACACACTAGGAACGAGTTTGGGTGTGCTGGGGAGACAGCCTCCTGTGCCGCCCTTCGGAGCTGCCGGTGAAGGTGATGCATTGGCTGGCACTAGGAACACGCTGCTCCCACAGCTGGGTGCGCTTCCAGAAGCCCCACGGCCGCTGGAGCCCTTGCCAGCGAGCACGCATCCCTGCAGCCTCCCCCCACCCGCTCACGGGAAGACACCGAGGTCTCACCTCCTTCCTGGCCTGGGCTCATGACAAATCATCTTTTCTTCTTCTTCCCTCCCAGACTGTGTTGAAAAGTGGTGTCATGATTACTTCCTCAACTGCTGTGCTCTCAGGATGGCGGATATTATCCGAGCCGAGCTCTTAGAAATCGTCAAGCGAATCGAGCTTCCCTGTGCAGAACCAGCGTTTGGCTCAAAGGAAAACGCTCTGAACATAAAGAAGGCTCTGCTGTCGGGTCACTTCATGCAGGTGAGAGTGGGGATGGCGGCCTTCGGTGTGGCCTTTCCAAAATCTCACACGTTCAGGAGAGTCGGTCAGGAAGCTCTCACCTAGGAGTCTTTTATTGGTGTTAACTTTAAATAATGGAAACCCTTCTATGTTACTAAAGATTTAGTATTTAAACATACTTCCTCTCAAGGGAACTGAAGGGCTAAGCCGGAGTATGTTCACTTTGTCCGAAAGGACAAAGGCCTTTCTCGTCACAGGGGGGAAGTTAGGAAAACACGCTCTTTGCCCGAGCATCAGATACAGTCCCTCATCTCACCGTTCACCGGTGACACTAATACCCAACACAAGGAAATACAGATAATGTCTCATTTGTTTCATCCCCCCAGTGACGGCTGCCTAACACAGCTCCCCTAAATTAAAGCACATTGCAGAAATAAGCACGTTCTTCACGTCGCGGTAAGAGAAATTATGGTATTTCCGCTCAAACTCTAAAGCGGTCTTAATAGGGAAAAAAATGACGTTTTAACATGAACTTCCTCCTCATGTATGG
The DNA here is from genome assembly GCF_017311325.1 of Ursus maritimus. Taxonomy (NCBI): domain Eukaryota; kingdom Metazoa; phylum Chordata; class Mammalia; order Carnivora; family Ursidae; genus Ursus; species Ursus maritimus. The sequence continues at coordinate 1,866 of NW_024423461.1, forward strand.
AAAAGGAAGGTTCCTGCATCACAGTGTTACTGTATTGGGCTAAAACGTCCAGCGTAAAGCACCTGACATTTGAGCGTATTGCCCGTAACGTGGCAGCTACGACGCTGGCTCTCACGACCCCAACAGCAGCCTTTGAGCGGTGCGCTTTTCACCCGCTGCCCTGGAATGACTGACGTTAATAACATCATCCCTGCCTCAAAGTTGTGGGCAAAACCTGTTTTTGGCTTATTTTCTAGATCTGAAAATAGGAAACATGGGTGGCAGACTTGTAATTTTTACTATTTTGAACAAAATACTTTGGAATTTTTTAGAACATTTTTGTCTGTATATCTCCATGTTTGCACAAAATCCTTCTTCTTAAACACTCTGCTCGTAGATCGCTCGGGATGTGGACGGATCGGGGAACTACTTGATGCTGACACACAAGCAGGTTGCTCAGCTGCACCCCCTGTCCGGCTACTCCATCTCCAAGAAGATGCCGGAGTGGGTACTCTTCCACAAGTTCAGCATATCTGAGAACAACTACGTCAGGATTACCTCAGAAATCTCTCCTGAACTGTAAGTTTAATGAAAAAAAGGGAGTTCTTTTCAACTCCCGCTTGAGTAAAGGACACGTTTGGCTTTTATTACATTTTCAGTCAGGTTACACTGGCACCAACCTAAACGGATACTGAGCGGAACTACTTACAGCAGGTCTCTCTGGATGAGGATCTAAATGTTCCTCTCTTTGGGATCGCAACATGAATTATATACCATGCAAAGGGGCTCCTGGCTGTCTCGGTCCGTGGAGCACGTGACGCTTGATCTCGGGGTCACGGCTTCGAGCCCCACTGGGTGTAGCGATTACTTAAAAAAAAAAAAA
>NW_024423462.1:0-2727 GCF_017311325.1 Ursus maritimus
GGTGAGCAGGAGCATGGGCCCAAGCATTTTGGCGCATGGGGGCTTAGAAGTTCACTGGGACTTGGAGGGCCCTGCCCGTTCTCCCGCCCTGAAAGACCGGCAGCACGCCTAGTGGCCCGGTTTGCGGCGGGACGGCAAAGTGAGTCCTGGCTTGGGCTTGGGGGTCACCAATCCCTGGCACTGAGGCACCAGGCCCCTTCGAAAGGGCCCCTCATAGGCCACCCTAGGGGTAGTGTTAGCCCCCAGGAGGCGGGCAGGCCTGATGTGCCGGCTGTGCAGCGACCGGAGGGGCGGGCCGAGGTGAGGGCGCTGGAGAGTGGGAGCGTGGGCCCAAGTGTTCTGGCGCAGGTGGCCTTTGAAGGTCGCCGGGGGCTCGGAGGGCCCTGCCCGTTCTCCCACCCCGAAAGACCGGCAGCACGCCTAGTGGCCCGGGTTGCGGCAGGGCAGCAGGGTAGAGTCTGGCGCTGGGGCTTTGGGGTCCCCAATCCCAGGCGTTGCGGCGATAGGCGACTTGGGATGGGCCCCTCGGTGGCCAACCTAGGGTTAGAGTTTGCACCGAGGAGGCCGGAAGTCCCGATCCACCCGCTCTGCAAGGAGCGGAGGGGTGGGCCGAGATGAGGGCGCTGGCGAGCAGGAGCGTGGGCCCAAGCGTTTTGGTGCGGGGACATTCAAAGGTCGCCGGGGGCTCGGAGGGCCCTGCACGTTCTTCCGCCCTGAATGCCCGACGGCACACCTAGCGGCCCGGGTTACAGAGGGGCAGCAGTGTGAGTCCAGTGCTAGGGCTCAGGGATCCCCAATCCCCGGTGTTGCAGCGCCAGGCCCCTTGGGAGGGGTCCCTCGGGTGCGACCTAGTGTTAGGGTTAGCCCCCAGGAGGTCCTCAGGCCCGATTAGCCAGCTGTGCGGCGAGCGGAGGGTCGGGCGGAGGTGAGGCCACTGGCGAGCAGGAGCATGGGCCCAGGAGTTTTCGAGGGGGGGTCCTTCGAAGGTCACCAGGTGCTCAGAGGGCCATTCACGTTCTTCCGCCCTGAATGACGGGCGACTACCCTGGCGGCCCGGTTAGAGGAGGGGCGGTAGGGTGAGTCTGGCGCTGGGGCTCGGGGTCCCCAGTCCTCGGCGTTGGGGTGCCAGGCCCCTTCGGAAGGGCTCTAGGGGGCTGACCAAGCATTACTGTTAGCCCCCAGGAGGCTGGGAGACCCGATCTGCCGGCTGTGTGTCAAGCAGAGGGGCAGGCCTAGGTGAGGGCACTGTTGAGTGGGAGCGTGGGCCCAAGCGTTTTGGCACGGGGGGCCTTCGAATGTTGCCAGGGGCTTGGAGGGATCTGCCCGTTCTCCCTCCCTAAATGACCGACAGTGCTCCTAGCGGCCTGGGTGGCGGCGGGGCGACACGGTAAGTCCGGCGCTGGGGCTCGGGTGTCCCCAATCTCAGGCATTGTGGTGTCAGGCTCCTTCAGAGGGGCCCCTCAGGGGCCAACCTAGGGTTATGGGTAGCCTCCAGGAGGAGGGCAGGCCTCATCCACCGGCTCTGCAGCGAGTGGAGGGGCGGGCCAAGGTGAGGGCACTGAGGAGCAGGAGCATGGGCTCAAGCGTTTTGGATGGGGGGGCCGTCAAAGGTCGCCATGGCCTCGGAGGGCCCTGCCTGTTCTCCCGCCCTGAATGACCAGCGGCACCCCTAGCGGCCCGGGTGGCAGCGGGGCGGCAGGGTGAGTCCGGCGCTGGGGCTCGGGGATCCCTAATACCCGGCGTTGCGGCCCCAAGCCCCTTGGGCGGGCCCCTCGGGGGCCGACCTAGGGTTAGGGTTAGCCCGCAGGAGGCTGGCAGGCTCGTTCCACCATGTGCGGTGAATGGAGGTTTGGGTCGAGGTGAGGTAGCTAGTGAGTGGGAGTGTGGGCCAGAGCATTTTGGCTTTGGCTCGGGGTGCCTTCGAAGGTCCCAGGTGGCTCGGAGGGTGCTGCCCGTTCTGTCGCCCTGAAGGACTGGCGACGCCCCTAGTTCCCCATGTGGCGGTGGGGTGGCAGGGAGCTTCCAGCGCTGGGACTTGGGGGTTCCCAATCCCTGGCATGCGGCGCCAGGCCACATGGGAGGGGCCCCTTGGGGGCGACCTAGGGATAGGGTTAGCCCCCAGGAAGCCAGCAGGCCCGATCCGCCAGCTCTGCAGCGAGTGGAGGGGTGGGCCGAGGTTAGGGCGCTGGCGGGCAGGAGCGTGGGAGCCAGAGTTTTTGCGTGGGGGGCCTTCGAATGTCGCAGGGCGATCGGAGGGCCCTGCCCGTTCTCCCTTCCTGAATGACTGTCAACGACCCTAGTGCCCTCGGTGCCTATGGGGTGGCAGAGTGAGTACAGCACTGGGGCTCGGGGGTCCCAAATCCACGGCATTGCGGTGCCAGGATCCTTGGGAGGGGCCCCTCGGGGGCGACCTAGGGTAAGTGCTAGCCCCCAGGAGTCTAGGAGGCCCATTCCGCCAGCTCTGCGGCAGGCGGAGGGGCAGGCCGAGGTGAGGGCGCTGGCGAGAGGGAGTGTGGGCCCAAGCATTTTGGCACAGGGGCCTTTGAAGGTCGCCGGGGGCTTGGAGGGCCCTGCCCGTTCTCTTGCACTGAAAGACTGGCGGGGCCCCTAGCAGCCCGGGTTGCCACGGGGCAGCAGGCTGACTCCGGTGCTGGGCTCGGGGGCCCCAACCCCCGGCGTTGTGGCACAAGGCCTCTTGGGAGGGGCCCCTCGGGGGCCGACCTAGGG
>NW_024423463.1:0-2726 GCF_017311325.1 Ursus maritimus
CATATTTTGTATATGTATTATATACTGTATTCTTACAATAAGATAAGCTAGAAAAAAAGAAAATCATAAGGCAAAATACATTTAAAGTACTGCACTGTATTTATCTTTTTAAAAATGCACACATAAATGGACTCAGGCATTTCGAATCAGTTGTTCAAGGGTCAACTGTAGTAGCTCAAGAGAAAGGAAGAAGTGACATCAAAGATAGAAGGAACCCCACACAGGAAAGAAATGTAGGAAAATACCCAACAGGATGATAAGATAATATTCCAGGATAACAGCTAACTAACAGGTATAGAGAAAATCAAGTTTAGATTGTAGCAGGAAAAAAACCTGAAGAATGTCTTCAGGGAAAAAAACAAAAACAAAAACCTGAAATACTAGTTTTCCTGTTGCATTTGACTACATTAACTCCTCAAGATTACTGAGAGAATGTGTGTAGTGAAGAATTAACTTTACCTAAAACCTTTGTCTGGGCTCCTAGAAGGTAACCTCTAAACATTTAGAATTTATCAAGTGATAGGAGCATCTCCGTTCATGGTGGGCCAAAGACCACACCTGATACTTTTTGATAACGAGGTGACTTAATGGTGCACCCCTCAATAGTTTATGCTAAGGAGATGACTTAGAGTGGGGACTGGCCACACCGAAAAGACCAACTGTGTGATTAGACTTTTGGGGCTTTGAGCCGTACAAACCCCTGACCTCTAGGGAGTGGAGGGGGCTGGAAACTGACTTTGTTCACATGGCCAATGACTCAATCAATCTTGACTATGTAATGAAGTCTTGATAAAACTCTGGACATAGAAACTTGGGTGGGCTTTCTGGGTTGGCAACACTCCATGCACATATTACCACTCGTTGACACTAGGAGGGTAATACACCCATGGAGAAATGGAAGCTTTGACATTTGGGACTAAGTCCCACATTCTCTCTGTGTCTTTTCTTTTGGCTGTTTGAGATTTCTTCTTTTGCTACAACAAAACTCTAGTAACAAGTACAGTGTTTTCCTGAGTTCCGAGACTTGTTACAGTGAGTTACCAAAACCAAGAGCACCTGTGAGACCTCCAAATTTGTAGCCAGCTGTCTGAAGTGATGGTGGCCATGGGGAGCCCTGAGCTTGCAGTTGATGTTGGAAATCTCGAGGACTGTGCCCTTAACCTCAAGCTTGGCCCCCACTTCAGGGCCTTTGTACTAGCTGTCCCTTCTGCCCAGAATGGTGGTCTCCCAAATTTCCATGTTTCTCTCCCTTCTCCCCCTTCATATCTTTGTCCCATTTGACCTTCACAGTGAGATCATCCCTGAAAACTCTATTTCAAGTTGCATCTCTCCTCTCATTCCTTATTGCTTTCTGTTTTGTTTTCTGTACCATTTATTACCATCTGATCTCATACACAGTTAATATATTTGATTACTATCTCTTTCAACACTCTACTATCTGGCAATACTACACAGAAATCTTGAGAATGGGGATTTCTGTTTGTTTACTGATGTATCTTGAGTGTCTATTGTATAATTAGCACTCAGTATATATTTGTTGAATGGACCTTATAGCAGAATAGAAAAAAGGCAGTTTCATTATCTTCTTGTAGGACTATAAATTGAGCTAACATTTTTGAATACCAATTCACTTTTATCTGTCAAAAGCATAAATACATTTAACTTCTGGCTCAGCACTTCCAATTTCGGGATTTATCGTAAATAAACTAGCGCATACATGCAAACCTATCTATACAAGTGTGCAGTAAAGAGTGACCTCAGCAAGCTTGGGATGCTCAAACCTTACACACTTCAAAGAAAGGACTGGCCCTTGACCAGCTCCTGGGAGACAGCTTCTGAGCCCTTGGAATATCCTCCCTAATAAAGGTGTCTTTGAATCTCTGAAGCCTAAAGCCACGCCAGATAGTTTATGTTAACAATATGATTTATCGTGAATTCCTGCTTTTGTATGCCTGGGGTATTGAGCTGTTGTCAGTTTGACCTCTGGGGGACTAGAGAATGAATAGCTAAGGTCATTCATGTGAGTGCTCATCCCTGTGAGACTGACCCCCAATAAAAACTCTGGATGCCAAGGCTCAAGTAGGCTATTCTAGTTGTCTAGTTGGCAACACTTTGCATGTGCTGTCACATATCATTGCTGGGAGAATTAAGTACTCTCTGTGCAGCCCTACTAGGAAAGGAAAACTGGAAGCTTATGCCTATTCTCTCCTGGGCCCTACCCTATGCTCATTTTTCCTTTGCTGGTTTTAGGTCTTATAACTCTTTCACCGAATCATCAAACCTTAGGGTCATCTTGGAAATCCTCAAAACAACCAGGGTATCTATTATAAATATGTTAGCATAAGCCTGGAAATAATCTAATGGTGCTGGGAAAACTGGATATCCACATGCGAAAGAATAAAGTTGTGCCTTACCTTACACCATGTAAAAGAATTAACTGAAAAGAGACAAAGGACCCACACAAGAGCTAAAACTATAAAACTCTTCAAAGAAAATATAAGGGAAAAATCTTCATGACATTAAAGTTGGCAATGATTTCCTGAACATGACACTGAAAGCACAGGCAACAAAGGGTGCCGGGATGGCTCAGAAGGTTGGATATCCCACTCTTGATTTCAGCTCAGGGCCATGATCTCAGGGTTGTGAGATCAAGCCTGGCATTGAGACCTGCATCAGGCTATGTGTTGGGTGTGGAGCCTGCTTGAGATTCTCTCTCTCTCCCTCTG
>NW_024423464.1:0-2722 GCF_017311325.1 Ursus maritimus
CTCAATTCTTATACTTTTTGTTTCTCTTGCCTTAAAACACTTGTAGATTCCCTGATGCCACGTTGAATAGAGCAGCATTGTTTGAAGATTTAATATACCTTTCTCAATATCTAACAGAAAAAGCAGACAAAACATTGGTAACAAATGTGACCTAATTGACATATAGGGAACATTCCATAATAAGTGCAGAATACATTATTTTCAAGTGGTCATAGACTCTTTACCCAAATAGATGATAGGTGGGGCCACGAATCAAGGCTACAAATGTTAAACCCTGAAATTAACTACATTCTATTCTAGGCCACAGGAGAATTGAGCCACAGTCATAGTGAAAAGAAAACCAGGAAGTCCTTCAATGTTTAAAAATTAAATGGAACTTTGCTACATATCCTAAAGGTCAGAGAGGGAATCTCAATGGAAATTCTGAACCTTTTCTACATGAGGGCTCACACACAATGGCACTTTCTTTGTGAAGAGCATTATAATAACCTAGACAGGAGTTGAGCCTTAAGTCAGAGTTCTGCCTGCCCCAGCCACACCTGGCAGCCTTGGCCTGTGGTCCCCCTCAGCTGTCCTTTCTGGTGGCCCTGAGCTAAGGCGGTCAACATGGCCATATGGAAATGGGAAGCTCCCCACTCATAGTGATGACGGTGCCCCCTCCCCAGCTGCCCTTTCTGGTGACTCTGAGCTAAGGGGGTCAACATGACCATATGGAAATTAGAAGCTCCCCACTCTTAGTGATGACGTTGCTATCGTATCGTCCTCACCAGTCCAACAACATGATTTCTGAGTGAACTATGACACAAGAGTGACTTCTTGGCCTTCCTTTAGGTTTGAAAATCATCTGGTGAGTCATCTATTAGAAATATGGATTCAACATGTGTTCTTTCTTCTGGAAAAGAAATAGACCCAATAGCAATTATGGCTTCCTGAGCACCTGTTCTTGAGAGACATCATACTGGCTCTTTGTAGTATTCTGCCTCTTAAACTTCTCAACTAGGGTGTAGATATTTTAGTCACATTTTCAGACGGTTAGAAAGGGACTCAGATGATATGAGTCACAGAGGATTTTAGTGTCAGAAACCTAAATGGGATCCCCAAATTGACTCCAAATCCCTTGTTGTTCCATACAGGGTATTATTTCTCTCTTATCTCTGATCTTCTCGATCTCGAAACCTATCAAGTATTAGGATTTTCTTGTCATGTGGACAAGTGGAATGCATTCAGCGGGCCTTTTCACGTTTGCCCATGGTGATCAATAAGATCATTATCTCAGTAGAGGAACTCTGGGTAAGATACTGAAAGATCCTAAGGAATACAGACAGTATAATATTTTCCTGGCATTAAAGTTACTGAAACCAACTATCTTTTTTAGTCGATTCAGGCTCTGGTATGTTCAGAGGGTGCTGTAAAACAGGTCTGAAATAGTATTTAAAAACACTCAGCTCAGCCTCTTCTACAAAGTGAGCCAATGCTTATAAACATGGCTAAAATATTGCCTTACCTACGATGACTTCCCAGCCATCGTAGTGTTTATATGGTATGACTGTGACTTACATTAGTCAACATTTGCAGAGAAAGAACTTAGTGCATCCAGGGGGCACTTCATGTTGAAATTAGTTTGTGACAATGAGCTACTGTGTTTTATTCTGCAGTCCAAGGGAATGGTGCCAGACATCTCTAAGGTGTCTAGCAGTTCTACAATTTTGATTTTAAGTGGTCTGTGTGCTTCAGAGATTTGGGCAGGAGAAGGGCAGGAGTCCAGAGACTGTGAACACTTCTGTTACCTGTGCTGACCATGGAGCACTCAGGATTCTGTGGGCATCATTTTGATTTCTTAGTACTCTTGTGAAAGGTGCTTTTGTCTCAAATTCCTCTATTTAGGAGTAATTATAATGATAAAAGGAATTTTTATTGTATATCATCTGTGGGCCCTGATCCTGAGCTCCCAGGGAAGCTATCCTTTAACAATTACCCAGCTCAAAATGACTGGGCCAAACCTCAAAGCATGGGCCCTGTTTCTGCACCAAGCACATGTTGTACATCTGCTTCGAGAAGAAAACAATAACCAAAAATGCCAACATAAAGATAAGAAAAAATAAAGAACCTCTTTGGCTCCCATAAGATTAAAGTCATACTGACATGTACATACTGAAAATGCATGAAATCACTGCATGTCCTAAAGCCCAAGCCTTGGAGGGTCTGAGAGCCACTGACCTTGCTCAGGTCCAGGCATGTAAAACAAAACAGAAAAAAATGTATAACCCTGCCCCAAATATTCCTTCCCTGGAGCACTCCCTTCTTGGTGAAGATTGTGTCTCCCAGGCAGCTGTCCTGACTTGGGTTTGAATAAAGGTCTCTTCCTTTCTCTCTAAAATGTTTTTTTTAGAATTTCATTCATGCAATGTCGACAATAACAGTGTTTTCTATTTAAGTGAGAAATAAATGTTCCACTCTAGTTGCATTGGGAATAGACGATTTGAGGGTTTCTTCAGAAGAGTAAGTCTGCTTTCCAGAAAAGGCAAGGTCATTGGTCTATTGAGAATGAAGATAATTACTGCTAAACAACAAGTATGTGTTGCCCCTTCGCCCAGAAACCGAAGCAGGTGTGCAGGCTTTAAGTCAGAGGTGCCTTCTTCTCCCCAGCTGATGGCACTTCTCTGCTCTGGCTCCATGACACGCGAGGTTTTGAACGTCAGCATCGGAGTCAGTGAGGCAGCTT
>NW_024423465.1:0-5520 GCF_017311325.1 Ursus maritimus
ATGGCCTCGCTGTACGTGGGCGACCTGCACCCTGAAGTGACAGAGGCAATGCTGTACGAGAAGTTCAGCCCGGCCGGGCCCATCCTCTCCATCCGCATTTGCAGGGACAAGATCACCCGCCGCTCGTTGGGCTACGCGTACGTCAACTACCAGCAGCCGGTGGACGCCAAGCGGGCCCTGGAAACCCTGAACTTTGATGTCATCAAGGGCAGGCCGGTGCGGATCATGTGGTCCCAGCGGGACCCCTCGCTCCGCAAGAGTGGGGTGGGCAACGTCTTCATCAAGAACCTGGGTAAGACCATCGACAACAAGGCGCTGTACAACATCTTCTCGGCGTTTGGCAACATCCTGTCCTGCAAAGTGGCCTGCGACGAAAAGGGGCCCAAGGGCTACGGGTTTGTGCACTTCCAGAAGCAGGAGTCCGCAGAGCGGGCCATTGATGCGATGAATGGCATGTTCCTGAACTACCGCAAAATTTTCGTTGGGAGATTCAAGTCGCATAAAGAACGAGAGGCCGAAAGGGGAGCCTGGGCCAGGCAGTCCACCAGTGCTGACGTCAAGGATTTCGAGGAAGACACCGATGAGGAGGCCACCTTGCGATGAAGACATGCCAGGAACGAGCCAGCCAGCAGAGCCAAACCTTGGCTCCCACCCGGTTTACAACCCCCCTCTTTGCCCCCCTAACCCACCAGCAGTGTATTGTATTGTACTGGGAGTGCAGGTCTCTCTGTCTCTGTCTCCCTCCCTCTCCCTCCCTCCCTACCTCTCCCTCCCTCTCCCTCCCTCCCTCCCTATCCCTCTCCCTCCCTCTCCCTCCCTCTCTCTCTCCCTCTCTCTCTCCCCCCCTTCTCCCTCTCTTCCTCCCTCCTTTCCTACCTTCCTCCTCCCTCTCCCTCCCTTCTGCTCTCCCCACCTCTCCCCTCCCCCCACACCCACTAAGGGCGTTGGGAATAATCTTGATAATCTGTGCCACTTGATGGATTATAGGCTGCCTCTTCTCCTTGTGGCTTGGTTTAAAAAACACTTTCATTCTCGCTTCCTTCGCTACACAGGTGATACAATTTCATGGTAGAAACATCAGAAAGGTGAAGGAAATCAGATGAGGGAAAACCAAGAGAGTAGTTGTTCCCCAAGATCCCACTACCCAGAGACAACCACTTTTTGGTGTGCTGTTTGTCCAAGGCTCTCTTCTCTCCCTCTCTCTCCCTCCCTTCCTCATTCCCACCCCACCTTCCCTTTTAACACACTGTTATAGAATGGTTCACGTGTGTGGTGTTTATTAACCTGCTTCTTCAGAAACTAAAACCAAACAAAAATCAACCCATTGAACTTCTTTCCGCGTTATTCAACAGGCTTCCGAAATGTCATCTTCAGTGCCTGCAGAGTGTATCCATGGATCTTCAACATTTCTGTAATCAATCCCGCATTGTTGGACATTCAGGTGGTGCCTAGTTCTTTCCTTGTGTTTAAACCCAACAGTGCATACTCTGGTGAATGAATCCTTCTTTGTCAAGCCAAATCTTCGCTAGCCTACCGGATGGTCTTCTTAATTGTGGACTTGCAGGATCCACAATAAAATATCCTTGCAGGATATTTTAAAGACTTTTCCTGTGTGTTGCCAAACGGCCCCTTCACAAGCCTTGTACTGATTTGCATTCATGCCAGCCAGCACAGCTAGTAAAAAGAGTATGTCCATTTCCCCTGCATAGTCTCCTGGTCACTGTAATTGATGTGTGTGTGTGTGTGTGTGTGTGTCTGTGTCTGTGTCTGTGTCTGTGTCTGTCTGCGCGCGTGCGTGCATGTGCGTGTCTTGGTCAGCTTGATGGGCTGCAAATGGTATTTCGCTGTTTGGGGTTGTTTTACTGGATGTAAATGCTCTTTATCACCTCTTTTCCCCTGTGCCCACTTCCTGCCCTTTTCCCCATTGTCAGAAAAATCATTCAGCTTCATTGCAGGGAAAAATAAAAAAGCAGACAAGTTAACAGAAGAAATTTAATGTCCCCACTCATCATTGCTAGTCACCAGCCATGCATTCCTAAATCATTTTCATGTGCACTCGCCCAGTATTTTTCATGTGATATATATGTGAATTTTAATGTATATATTGTTTCAACATCTTTTTTTCACACATGAATATATAATATAGATAGAGTTGTATAAATAGATATTCTTGAACTTCCTTTCATGTCATTAAATATTCTAAAATAGTTTCATGGCTCTTTAGTGTCCTAGTGGAGGGGCTTGATAGAGGAATAGACAGATACAGGTATTCATCTGTATCTATATTTAGATGGAGATATGGGACTATTTTTCACAGCTTTCTCATCGTTAAACATCTGGGTGTTGAACATCTGTTTTGTTTTTCTTATCCAAACCCTAGCTGCTAATAATACATAGTGCACAATCCTTGCTTACATGAATGTATTATTTTCTGGACAAACATTGGTGAGAGCAAATTGTAGGATCAAAAGACATGGAAGGTTTGGAATCTTTTTCTTCTTAATTTGGGGGGGTGTTCCTTTTTAAATGACTATCCACAAAGATAGCGTCAATTTACCCCCGAGTACACAAATAATGTGAGAGGAAGGAAATCTTGACAGTTATCTAGACTTGCTATTGCAGTTATTTCTGTAGTCTCCCAGTATTTTATCATGGGAACTATTGCTTTTTCTTTGTTTAAATTTAGTTTAAACATTTATTTTTATACAAATAACACGGTATCATAATAGAAACTTTTTAAAATTGATTATGAACAAAGTAAAAATCACTCCTAATTCTACCACTTGACAAAAAAAACTTTGGAACACTTGAAACATGTACATAAATAATACCTTCAAAATGTAATATTTATTGTTTCATTATGGAATCATTTCATTAATTGGTCTTTCCTATCATCTTTCCAAATTATTAAAAATTCTCCTTTAACTTTGTTTTTATGTTCCATCTTATGGTTGAACTACAATTTCTAAAATTCAGTCCCTTCATATGTTTAAATTGTTCAAGTTTTTCCCTAGTAAAATTAACTCTACAGGGAATACATTTGTAAGTGAACATTTGCTGATATGTGCAGAGATTTAATTGCCTTATATACCTAGCCAGTCTGTTGCCAAATGCTTCTTCATGAAGTTGATGCCCATTAACTATGTAAGAAAGGGCATATTTCTCTGCTCATCTTCTTCAGTTTGTATTTTTTTAAGTTATGAGAAATTGGTTAAGCCCATGCATTTTTGTTTTATTATTTCATTTTACAGATGCATTGCTTGAAAAAAAGACATACATATTAAATATGTACAACAACTTCTTTTCAGAGATTATTTTTTGCCTATTTGTCCATAATATTTAAAACAAATATAAGAACACATGTATTCCTTCAATTTTTTTCAATATATTGTAAATATAATTAAAATATCTTTCTTCCATAACTCACTATCATCGTATAGGAGGATCAGAATTTTTTAAAAAGTGTTTCCTAACTTCGGAATTTAATATAGTCTCTAAATTTTCCCCATTGAGCCCAAGTCTGTGGTAGGTAATTTTGCTTCAGAATTATTGTACTTACATAAATACATAAAAGTAGAATAAAAAAGTAGAGGTCTTTTAAAAATTTTTAACTGTGCCATCAGGTGGCCTGGGTATACCAATTTATACTTCCACTGATATGTTGGAAGAATGCCCATTTTCTTGCACAAGTTCCTCCCTGGGTATTATAAACTTTGTGGATATAATGTTATTAAATATACATACCTCGTTTTTTGTTTTCCTTTTTCAATTTTTAAAAAATAATTTTTTGCCTTTTATTCAAAGAATATAAATTCATTTAAAAATTGCATTGCATTGATAGGGAAAATAAAATAAAAGTAGCATTGATAATATAAAGAAAATTTAATTTTATGTATACATATAAGCATATATAATATTGCATTATATAATATGTAAATAATTATATATTATAATTCATATATTTTTATATATCAAATCATAATTTCCATTATTTCTTTTTTTATCCATCCTTCTACCTCCCTCCCCTTTAGTAACCATAAAGTTTATTCTCCATAATTAAGAGTCTGTTTCTTGATTTGTCTCTCTCAATGTTCTCCCTTGTTTGAAACAAAATCTTTATTCAGTAATAATTTATATTTTTATATTATTTTTTTCTCATCATTTAAAATGGTCTTTAGATATCTATTGTGTATATGGATGGATTCGTTTCTTCATACACTGTTAGGTATCTTCTATGTGCTCAATTCTTTCTTAATTTCAGCCACTATGTTGACTACCTTTTACCTAAATTTATGGTCCGTAGTTGTTTCTGTAGCAAACATGTTTAGAAGGGAAAAAAAAGCAGAAAAAAATTATAGACCGTTTTTCAGACCATATGGTCAAATTTCCGCTTGCAAAGTGGTCAACTTACACTATTATTCTGTTATTTCCAATCTAAATGTGTACCCAGTTCTTTGCACAGGGCTCTGAACTGAGTATTAAAATTTATATTAAACTTTGCTATGTTTTCAGTAAAGAAAATAGAATACATATTTTTCAATTTTACTTGTAATAACATTTTTTCTTTGTATTTCTGTTTGCTAGGAAAACAAATCCTAGAAAAAAAATTTTTGTGTTATTAAACGGAGTAAATAATGTAGAATACAACCATAATCCTACCACTGGATAAAAGCCACATGTAAAATTTGGTTGTATAACCTTTCATACTTTTATATATGCATAGATATAGATGCATGCACCTATGTGTACATATTCATAAATATAATCCAATAACTGTTTTTTACTAAAATGCCACATTAAAATATACCCATGTCAATTAATATTGCACAATATTATTTGTGGTGGTTACATAGTATATTATGGTATCTCTAGGCAATTATTTTTGTAAACCAGTTGACCTAACTACTGGATTTTTGTTTCTGTTTTTTTCATATTAAAATAAAACCTTTGGGAAGACTATTGTTGCAGTCATAACTTCATACACATTCAGGAGTATTTATCATACATTCATTAGAAGTCTAATTACAAAATAAAACACACTGTCACAAAGACTGTGAGATCATTTCTATATTAACCCTAAATAATCCATTCCCAGCTTACAATTTCACCCATTGTTCTGCATTACTGTCACTTGTAATTCTTTTTGAATGATGGAAAAAAGATGTTTCAAAAGGCAAGTCATTTTTCTACTTATTTAAAAAAATAATTTGAAATTGTTTGAGTTAAAATATAATGATTTTTTATAGTACTTAATTTATGTTAGGCATTGTTATAAGTGTTTCCCATGTACCTACTCATTTAATCCTCACAACAACCTCTATGTGGTATATAGTATTGGATTTTTTTCTGTTTTACAGATGAAGTAACTGAGGCATGGAGAGGTAAAGTAACAGCCCAAAGTCATACAGCTAGCAATTCATAAAGCTAGGACTTGAACCCATGTAGTATAGATTCATAGTCTGTACTCTTAACTATTAAACTATAATGAAAAAAGGCATGACTGTCCCTTTGTTTTTTAAT
>NW_024423465.1:5530-10989 GCF_017311325.1 Ursus maritimus
TTTCTCTGCTCATCTTCTTCAGTTTGTATTTTTTTAAGTTATGAGAAATTGGTTAAGCCCATGCATTTTTGTTTTATTATTTCATTTTACAGATGCATTGCTTGAAAAAAAGACATACATATTAAATATGTACAACAACTTCTTTTCAGAGATTATTTTTTGCCTATTTGTCCATAATATTTAAAACAAATATAAGAACACATGTATTCCTTCAATTTTTTTCAATATATTGTAAATATAATTAAAATATCTTTCTTCCATAACTCACTATCATCGTATAGGAGGATCAGAATTTTTTAAAAAGTGTTTCCTAACTTCGGAATTTAATATAGTCTCTAAATTTTCCCCATTGAGCCCAAGTCTGTGGTAGGTAATTTTGCTTCAGAATTATTGTACTTACATAAATACATAAAAGTAGAATAAAAAAGTAGAGGTCTTTTAAAAATTTTTAACTGTGCCATCAGGTGGCCTGGGTATACCAATTTATACTTCCACTGATATGTTGGAAGAATGCCCATTTTCTTGCACAAGTTCCTCCCTGGGTATTATAAACTTTGTGGATATAATGTTATTAAATATACATACCTCGTTTTTTGTTTTCCTTTTTCAATTTTTAAAAAATAATTTTTTGCCTTTTATTCAAAGAATATAAATTCATTTAAAAATTGCATTGCATTGATAGGGAAAATAAAATAAAAGTAGCATTGATAATATAAAGAAAATTTAATTTTATGTATACATATAAGCATATATAATATTGCATTATATAATATGTAAATAATTATATATTATAATTCATATATTTTTATATATCAAATCATAATTTCCATTATTTCTTTTTTTATCCATCCTTCTACCTCCCTCCCCTTTAGTAACCATAAAGTTTATTCTCCATAATTAAGAGTCTGTTTCTTGATTTGTCTCTCTCAATGTTCTCCCTTGTTTGAAACAAAATCTTTATTCAGTAATAATTTATATTTTTATATTATTTTTTTCTCATCATTTAAAATGGTCTTTAGATATCTATTGTGTATATGGATGGATTCGTTTCTTCATACACTGTTAGGTATCTTCTATGTGCTCAATTCTTTCTTAATTTCAGCCACTATGTTGACTACCTTTTACCTAAATTTATGGTCCGTAGTTGTTTCTGTAGCAAACATGTTTAGAAGGGAAAAAAAAGCAGAAAAAAATTATAGACCGTTTTTCAGACCATATGGTCAAATTTCCGCTTGCAAAGTGGTCAACTTACACTATTATTCTGTTATTTCCAATCTAAATGTGTACCCAGTTCTTTGCACAGGGCTCTGAACTGAGTATTAAAATTTATATTAAACTTTGCTATGTTTTCAGTAAAGAAAATAGAATACATATTTTTCAATTTTACTTGTAATAACATTTTTTCTTTGTATTTCTGTTTGCTAGGAAAACAAATCCTAGAAAAAAAATTTTTGTGTTATTAAACGGAGTAAATAATGTAGAATACAACCATAATCCTACCACTGGATAAAAGCCACATGTAAAATTTGGTTGTATAACCTTTCATACTTTTATATATGCATAGATATAGATGCATGCACCTATGTGTACATATTCATAAATATAATCCAATAACTGTTTTTTACTAAAATGCCACATTAAAATATACCCATGTCAATTAATATTGCACAATATTATTTGTGGTGGTTACATAGTATATTATGGTATCTCTAGGCAATTATTTTTGTAAACCAGTTGACCTAACTACTGGATTTTTGTTTCTGTTTTTTTCATATTAAAATAAAACCTTTGGGAAGACTATTGTTGCAGTCATAACTTCATACACATTCAGGAGTATTTATCATACATTCATTAGAAGTCTAATTACAAAATAAAACACACTGTCACAAAGACTGTGAGATCATTTCTATATTAACCCTAAATAATCCATTCCCAGCTTACAATTTCACCCATTGTTCTGCATTACTGTCACTTGTAATTCTTTTTGAATGATGGAAAAAAGATGTTTCAAAAGGCAAGTCATTTTTCTACTTATTTAAAAAAATAATTTGAAATTGTTTGAGTTAAAATATAATGATTTTTTATAGTACTTAATTTATGTTAGGCATTGTTATAAGTGTTTCCCATGTACCTACTCATTTAATCCTCACAACAACCTCTATGTGGTATATAGTATTGGATTTTTTTCTGTTTTACAGATGAAGTAACTGAGGCATGGAGAGGTAAAGTAACAGCCCAAAGTCATACAGCTAGCAATTCATAAAGCTAGGACTTGAACCCATGTAGTATAGATTCATAGTCTGTACTCTTAACTATTAAACTATAATGAAAAAAGGCATGACTGTCCCTTTGTTTTTTAATGCCTCCAAATCCCTTTTTCTTATGCATATGTAAGCATATTTTAACAAAAATATATTCAAATACATTTTCCTTCAAGATTTTAAAGATTATTTATTTATTTCTGAGAGACAGAGCAAGAGAGCGAGAGTGAGCACAAGCCGGGGTGGGGGGTGGGGCAGAAGGAGAGAATCCTCAAGCAGACTTCCCACTGAGTGTGGAGCCTCACACGGGGCTTGATCACACAATCCACGAGATCACAACCTGAGCTGAAACCAAGAGTTGGACACTCAACCAACTGAGCCACCCAGGCGCCCCTCCTTGAAGATTTTATTTAGTAAAACACATCTTTAAAAAAATGAGAGAATGATGTCATCAAGATGGCGTTATAGGCTGTTTCCATCTTTCATTCTACTTACAAGAAGACCAACTAACACTCATCCATTGATAAGACATCATTAAGGAAATCCCAAACACTGAGAGTGAGTCTGAAGGACTCCCTGGACCACAGAGACCAAGAAGGACCACATTAAGAATGTAAGAAGAGGGGCTATACTCTGACAGCATCTCCCCCACTAATCCCAGGCTGGCACAGAGCCACACTGAGAGGGCTCCCTGAGCCTATAGTTTCTCCAGTGGGAAAAAGAGAACCCAAGGTGGACAGCCAGTTTCCCCAGTGTTATGGGATGCTTCCCAGGAAGCACACTTGGGTCTTATTTCATGAGGATCATTGGGAGAATCTGTGGGGCTCAACCACTAGGAATCAGATAGAGACAGAGGAGTAAGGCTTACAGCAACCAGTGCTCAGACCTTGGCAAACTACATTCCTGCCTGCAATGGTGCCAGAGCAGGGATCACAGCCAGTGGCTCTGCCCATCTGCAGAGCTAAGCTGGTGGCCTTGTCTGACTAGGGAACTCGGTTGGCAGTTATGCTGGATGTGGGTCCCCAGTCAACAGGCTGTACCCACTGTGGAGCCTGTTTCACTGCCCCACCCAGACTGGGAAGCAAATTCACAGCCCTTCTCAACTGCTGAAGGGAGTTCCCAGGCATACCCTGAGGAAGCCTGGCCAGAGAACACTGGCAGCTGTGGAGGCCATCTTACAGCCCCACTTGAGCCAAGCCAGAAGCTCTATTCAACTGTTAAGCATAGCCTCTCATGTCACATAACCAGGGAGCTTGAACAGCAACCCTCGGTAAGTTCAGAGCCTAACCCATTATACTGCCAAGCTGCAAAGCCCAACCTATACCCCTGCCTGATTTCTGAACCTGTGGCCTTGCTCAGGCAGGGAGCCCAGACAGTGACCCTGCCCAATTGCAGAGCATAGCCAGCAGACCCATCTGATGAGAGAGCTTGGACAATGACCCCATCCAACCATAATGCATTTTGCACAGTCTCCAGCCCACCCAACTTCATGATGCAGCTGGAAACCCCTTATGACCAGACAGACCAAACAGAGACCTTGCCCAAAAGCAGAGCAGAGCACAGCCAATGACCTCTTCTGACTGTGAAGCCCTGCCTGTGTCTCCACCTGAACATGTCCAGTCAACATCACCACCTGGTATAGAAGAACAGCCCAATACCTTATGAAACCAGAAGAATTTGTGAAGCCAGGCCCACAGCCTTGTCCAACTGCAGAGTCCAACCAGTGGTACCACCCTGCTTGTGAACACAGCCTGCAACCTCACCTGACCAGAAGTGATTGAAGAACCCAAATAGTGGCCCCATCAGACCATGGAGCGTGGGAAGTAGCCTCACCCAACTAGAGACCCCAAAGACAATCTTTGCCTGCCCACAGATGCTACCAGCCGTTCTATCCAGTACCTCAACCTGAGCTGACTTGTGAAGATCTTTCCTTGCTGAAGCAAACCTGTTAAGTATTGAATAGAAGATAGCTTACTTGAATGAGCAGATATTAAGGAACAGAATCAAGAATCACAAAGAATCAAGTAATTATCATACCACCAAAGGAAACTAATGAAACTTCAATAACTTACCTTAAATAAATGGAAATCTACGTATGAACTGTCTGACAAAGAATTCAGAATAATCCTCTCAAAAGTTTAGTGAACTGCTAGAACACACAACTACATGAAATTAGGAAAACAATGTATGAACAAAATGAGAAGTTCAACAAAGAAATAGACACCGCTAGAAAAAAAAAAAACAAACAGAAATACTAGAGCTGAAGACTATAGTGACTGAACTAAAGAATTCAATAGATAAGCTTCAACAGCAGACTTGACCAAGCAGAAGAAAGAATCAAAGAGACAGAATAGAGAGCCCAGAGATAAACTCACCAATATACAATCAACTAATATTTGACAAAGTTACCAAAAATACATAATGAGGAAATGATAATGTCTTCAATAAATAGTGTTGGAAAATTGGATATCCACATGCCAAAGAATGAAACTGAACTCCTATCTTACACTGTTCAAAAATTAACTTAAATGTAAGACTGGGAGCCATAGAACTAGAAGAACATGTAAGGGACTTGATCTTGGCACTGATTTTTTGATATAACACCAAAAACACAGGCAACCAAAGTAAATATAGACAAGAGGGACTCTACACCAAACTAACGAGCTTCTGCATAGCAAAGAAAATGATCACTAGAGTGAAAAAGCAACCTATGGGATGGAAGAAAATATTTGCAAACAATATATATGATGATGGGTTAATTTGTAAAACGTACAAGGAATTCATACATCTCAATATAATAAAAATAAACTTATTTAAAGATGGGCAAAGGACCTGAATAGATATTTCCAAAGAAGAAATGGCTAACAGGTACATGAAAATGTGCTCAGTAGCACCACTCGTTAGGCAAATTCAAATCAAAATCACAGTGAGATATTACCTCAAACCTGTTAAGATAACTATTATCAAAAAGACAAGAAATAGCAAGTGTCGGCAAGGATATGAAGAAAAGGAAACCTTTATACACTGTTAGTGGGAATGTAAAGTGGCACAGCCATTATGGAAAACAGTAGGCAGTTTTCTAAAAAAATTAAAATAGAACTACTATATGATCCACCAATTCCACTTCTGGAGATGATCGATGATAGATAAATAGATGATAGATAGATAGATAGATAGATAGATAGATAGATAGATAGA
>NW_024423465.1:10999-12643 GCF_017311325.1 Ursus maritimus
GATAGATAGATAGATAGATAGATAGATAGATAGATAGATAGAATCAGTATCTCAGAGAGATATCTATGCTCCCATGTTCAATGCAGCATTATTCACAATACCTGTGTAGGGAAACAACTTAAGTGTACATCAATGGATGAATAAATTAAGAAAAAATATATACATACGTGTGTGTATACATACACACAATGGAATATTATTGATCCATAAAAAAATTGTCATTTGCAAGAACATGGGTGAATCTGGAGGACATTATGCCACTTAGCAGAGAAAGACAAGCAGAGGAAGACAAATACTGTACGATCCGACTTACATGTGGAATCTAAAATCAAAACAAAAGAATACAAAAAGACAAACTCATTGAAACAGAGTAAAATGGAGATGGCAAAGGACTGAGGGTATGGGGGAAATGGGAGATGTTGGTCAAAAGATACAAAAGTTCAGTTAGGAAATGTAATGTACAGCATAGGGAATATAGTTAATACTATACTGTACATTCAAAACTTGCTAAAAGAGTAGATCTTTAAAATTTTTTTAATTTAAATTCAATTTAATTAATATAGATTGTATTAGTTTCAGATGTAGAATTTAGTGATTCCTCAGTTGCATATAACACCCAGTGCTCATTACTTCAAGTGCCCTCCTTAATGTCCATCTCCCAATTAGCCCATCCCTGCACCCACTTCCCCTCCAGCAGCCCTCAGTTTGTTCCTGTAGTTAAAGTCTTTTATGGTTTGCATCCTTCTTTGTTTTATCTTATTTTATTTTTCCTTCCCTTCCCCTGTGTTCATCTGTTTTGTTTCTTAAATTCCACAAAAGAGTAGATCTTAATCATTATTACCATAGAAAAAAGGTAACTATGTGAAGTAATGGATATGATAATTAACTTAATTGTGATGATCACTTTGCAATGTATATTATATCATTAGGTTTTATACTTTAAATGTATCCAATTTTATTTGTGAATTATACCTCGATAATTCCGGGAAAATGTAAATAAAAATACGGTGAAGCTTAAAACCTTTTGCTATGTGAAAGTCACTGTTAAGAGAATAAAAAGGCAAACCACAGTCTAGGAGAAAGTATTTGTAAAACACATATTTGGTAAAGGGCTGTTCCAAAATACTCAAAGAACTCTTAAAACTCAAAAACAAGGGAGTAAAATCCCAATTTTTAAAAAATGGGCAAGGGGTGCCTGGGTAGCTTAGTGGGTTAAGCATTCGACTAGATTTTAGCTCAGGTTATGGTCTCAGGGTTGTGAGATGAGCTCCTCATGGAGCTCCACACTCAGCAGGGAGTCTGTTTCAGATTATCTCTGCCTCTGCCCTTCTGTGCATGCGCGCTCTCTCTCTCTCTCTCTTAAATAAATAAATAAATAAATAAATAAATAAATAAATAAATAAATAAATAAATGTAAAAAATGGGCAAAAGATCTGAACAGAAACCTCATCAAAGAAGATATACAGGTAACAAATAAGCAAATGAAAAGACTGTCAACATCATATGTCATTAAGTAATTGCAAATGAAAACTACAGTAAGAAACTACTACACACCTACTAGAATGGTCAGAATCCAAAACACTGACAACACCAAACGGTAGCAATGATGAAGAGAAATAGGCACTATCGTGCATTGCTGCTGGT
>NW_024423465.1:12651-29690 GCF_017311325.1 Ursus maritimus
GTAAAATGTAACAGCTACTTTGCAAGACCATTTGACAGTTTCTTAAAAGCTAAACATAGTCTTACTATAAAATCCAGCAATAGCCTAGATATTGGCCAAAATAAATAGACAATATGTCAACATAAAATCTTGCATGTAATTCTATACATCACCTTTACTCGTAATTTCCAAAAGCTGCAAACAACCAAGATATTATTCAATAAATAGGTGAACGGATAAACTCATTTCTTTGAATTTATCCTAGTTGAATTTTGTTCACTTCCTGAATCTTCAGGTTATGTCTTTCACCAGATTTCAGGAATTTCCAGCCATTATTTCTTCTAATACTTTTTTCAGTTCAACTGTGTCTCTCCTCTCCTTTCAGGACTCAAATGGTCCAAATGTTATCTCTATTGTTAAAGTCCGACAGGTCCCTGATGCCTGCTTTCAGTTAATAATCTCTCTGTTGCTCAGTTTGGATAAATTCCATTGATCTGTTTCAAATTCACCAGTTCCATAATCTATCATCTCCATTCTACTACTGAGCACATACAGTCAGTTTTTAATTTTGGTTATTGCATATTTCAGTAATATATTCAAATTCAGCTAGGATAAATTCAAAGAAATCTGCACCAGATCATATCATAATTAAACTTCTGAATATAAACAGCAAGATTTGAAAGCAGTCTTAGAGAAATGCCACATTATCAATAAGGGATCACCAATTTGAATGACAGATTTCTACTCTGAAACCAGGGAGGTCTGAAGGAAGTGGTACAACATATTGAAGCATTGAAATTCAAACAAACAAAACCTAACCCATTACATCAAAATTCTATAAGCACCAACAATATCCATCAGGAATGAGGGGGAAATAAAGATATTTTCAGACAAAGGAAAACTAAGAGAATTTGTTACTTACAAATCTATCCTTAAAGACAGACTAAAAAGAAGTTCTCCTTACAAAAGGAAGTTTTTATAAAAGAAAAAAAAATCCTTGAAATTTCACAAAGGAAAGAACATCACGATCGATGAAAACAGAATGTATAGAAAATTTGAGACCATCCTACTGATAATGAGTTTCTTAAATCATAGTTGACTGTTGAAGTAAAAATTATAATGCCATCTGATTTGATAGTCAATATACATAAAGGAAATACTTAAGACAATTATGTTTTAAAAGTAGGGAAGATACAGAAATCTAAATCTAAATCTAAATGGAAGTTAAGTTTACTATATGTCACTTGAAGTGGTAAAACATTAATGCTTTCCAATTTGGATGTCTTTTATTTCTCTCTCTTGTTTGCTGCTGCTAGGACTTCCAGTACTATGTTAAATGAAAGTGGCAAGAATGGGCACCCTTGTCTTGTTCCTGATCTTAGAGGAAAAGCTTTCAGCTATTCACTGTTGAGTACAATGTTAGTTTTGGGCTTATCATACATGGCCTTTATTATGTTGATGTACATTCCCTCTAATACCCACTTTGTTGAGAGTTTCTATCATAAATGGATGTTGAATTTTATCAAATGCTTTTTATGTATCTATAGAGATAATTATATAATTTTTGTCCTTCATTTTAGTCATGTGTATCACATTGATTGATTTGCAGATGTTGAATCATTCTTACATCCCTGGAATAAATCCCACTTGATCATGGTATATGAACCTTTTAATGTATTGTTGAGTCTGATTTGTTAATATTTTGTTGGGAATTTTTGTAAATTGTTGATAAAGCTTATAATTTTATTTTCTTGTAGAATTTTGTCTGGTTTTAATATCAGGGTAATACTGGCCTCCAAAAATGAGTGTGGAAAAGTATCCTCCTCTATTTTTTGGAAGAGTTTAAGGAGGAATGGTATTAATTCTTCTTTGAATATTTGGTAGAAATTCACCAGTGAAGCTATATGTTCCTGCGCTTTCATTTGTTGGGAGGTATTTGGTTATTGATTCAATCTCTTTATTAGTAATTGGTCTGCTCAGAGTTTTTATGTTTTCATTATTCAGTCTTGGCAGGTTGTATGTTTCCAGGAATTTATTTCTTCTAGGTAGTGAAATTTGGTGATGTATAATTGTTCATAGTAGTTTCTAATGACATTTTGTATTGTTATGGTATCAGTTATAATGTATCCTTCATTTCTGATTTTATTTGAGTTCTCTTTTTTTTCCTCAGTAAATTAGGCTAAAGGTTTATCAATTTTGCTTATCTTTTCAAAGAACCAGCTCTTGGTTTCACTGATCTTTCTTATTGTCTTTTTAGTCTTTATTTCATTTATTTCCTCTCCGATCTTTTTAAATTGTTGCTTCTACTAACTTTGGGCTTTATTTGTCCTTTTCCTAGTTCCTTTAGGTATAAAGTTAAGTTGTTTAATTGATATTTTCTTTTGTCTTGAGGTAGGCATTTATTGCCATGAACTTCCCAGTTGATCTGTTTTGCTGTGTCCCAGAAGTTGTTCTTTTTAAAAAGACTTATTTATTTATTTATTTATTTATTTGAGAGAGAGAGAGAGAGAGAGAGATTATGAGCATATGAGTGGTGGGGAGGGGCAGAGGGAGAGAAACCTGAAACAGACTCTGAGGAGCTTGATCTCACAACCCATTAGATCATGACCTGAGCCAAAATCAAGAGTTAGATGCTTAACCAACTGAGCCACCCAGGCGCCCCGCAAGTTTTGATATTAGGAAGTGTAAGACCTCCAGCTTTATTCATTTTCAAGATTATTTGTGGCTATTTGGAGTTCTTTGAGACCCCGTATGAATTTTAGGGTGGACTTTTCTATTTCTGCAAAAAATGTACCTGGGATTTATGAAAGTATTATATTGAATCTGTCAATCAATTTGAATGGTAGTGACAACAATATTAATTCTTCCAATCCATGAACACAAGATATATTTTCATTTATTTATTTACTAATGGGAAAAACATGTTATGAGGTTAAAACTCATTCTTCATCAACCACATTTTTTACATACAAATTATTTTTATCATATAACCGTGGTCCTATATTCTTTAATTTCTTAAAAACATTTCGTAGTTTAGTATGTAAGTCCTCTGTCTCCTCGGTTAAATTTATTCCCAAGGTTTTTTTTTTTTTTTGATGGTGTTGTAAATGAAATTATTTTCTTAACTTCTTTTTCATTTTACATTTTTTGTATATAGGAATGCCATGGGTTTTTGTGTGTGTGTTTTGTATCCTTTAAGTTTGCTGAATATGTCCATTACTTCTAACAGTTTTTTTGTAGAATCTTTATGGTTTCTTCATGTAACAATATGTTGCTTGCAAACATAAAATTTTGCTTCTTTCTTTCCAATTTGGATTTTTTTCTGATAGCTCTAGCTAGAAATTCCACTAATATGCTGAATACAACTGGCAAACATGAGCATCTTTGTAATATTCCTGATCTTAAAGGAAAAATTTTCAGACTTTTAACATAGTATATGATGTTAGTTCTGGTTTTTCATATATAGATTTTATTATGCTGAGGTCATTTCTTTGTGTTCCAAGTTTCTTGGATGCCTTATTAATTTATTGTAAGAGTGTTGGATTTTGGCAATTGTTTTTCTGTATCAATTGAGATAAGACAGTGACTTCATCCTTTATTCTGCTAATGTGGTGCCTTACATCATTGATTTTTTTTAACGATTTTATTTATTTATTTGACAGAGCGAGAGAGCACAAGCAGGAGGAACAAGGAGGAACAGTAGAGGGAGAGGGAGAAGCAGGCTCCCCGCTGAGCAGGGAACCTGATGCGGGGCTCGATCCCAGGACCCTGAGGCCATGACCTGAGCCGCAGGCAGAGTCTTAACCATCTGAGCCACCCGGGCGTCCCTATATCATTGATTTTCATATGTTGAACCATCCTTCCACTTCACGAATAAATCCCACTTTATCATCATGTATAATCCTTTTTATGTACTATTGAATTTGGTTTGTTAGTATTTTCTTAAAATTTTTTACATTGATATTCATCATGGATATTGGTCTATAATTTTCATATAGTGTCTTTGTCCCGCTTTGGTATCAGGGTAGAGCTGGCCTCATAAAATAGGTTTGGAAGTGTTCCATCTTCTTCAGTATTTTAGAAGAGTTTGAGAAAAATTGGTGTTAATAATGGTTATCAGGCTGTGGTTTTCTTTGGAGGTTTTGAATTACTGATTTGGGGCACCTGGGTGGCTTAGTCAGTTAAGCAGCTGAATGTCTGTCTTCAGTTTAGGTTGTGATACCGGGGTCCTGGGATTGAGCCTTGCTCCGTGCTGCTCGGTGGGGAGCCTGCTTCTCCCTCTCCCTCCCTCTGCCTCTCTCCACTGCTTGTGCTCCCTTGCTCTCTTTCTCTCAAATAAATATATAAAATCTTTTTAAAATTACTGGTTTAATTTCCTTATTCATTAATGATCTTTTCAAAATTTCTATTTCTTCATCATTAACTCTTAATAGGTTGTGTGTTTCTAGGAATTTATCCATTTTATCTATGTTATTTCATTTTTTTAGTGTATAGTTGTTTATAATAGTTTCTTATAATCCTTTTAATGTTAGTAAAATTGTTAGTAATTTCTTCTCAGTTCAAATTTCAGTTAGTAGTCTTCTCTTTTTTTTCTTAGATAATCTAAACACTTTTAATCCTTCTTTTATGATTTGGATGTCTTTTATTAATTTTTTCACTTGATTGTTCTGGCTAGGACTTCCAGTACTATGTAGAATAGTAGTGGTGAAAGTGATCACCCATGTCTAGTTCTTAATCTTAGGGAAAAAGCTTTCAACTTTTTACTCCTGAGTATGATTTTAGCTATGGGCTTGTAACATATGATCTTTATTATGTTGAGCTACCTTTCTTTCATACTTAATTTGTTAAGAGTTTTTATCATGGATAGATGTTGAATTTCATCAAATGCTCTTTCTCCATTTATTGAAATCATATCATTTTATCTTTCATTTCATTAATATGATGTATCAAATTTTTGATTTGCTTATGTTAAACCATCCTTGCATCCCAGGGATGGATCCCACTTATTCACACCTGCTTATGGTGTATGTACCTTTTAATGTGCTGTTGATTTTGGTTTGCTAGTATCTTTGAGATTCTTTGCATCTATGTTCATTTTATCTATCATCTATCTATCACATTTTCTTCATTTATACATATATATGTATATATATAATTTTCTTTATCCATTCATTCATTGATGGACATTTAGGTTGTTTTCATGTCTTAGTTATTATAAATAATGCTGCAGTGAACATAGAGGTACAGAATCTCTACAAGATATTGATTTCACTTGCATTACATATATACCTAGAAGTGGAATTTCTGGATCATATGGTGGTTCTATTTTTAATTTTTTGGAAAACTCCATATTGTATTTCATAATGGATGTACCAATTTACATTACTACCAATAGTGCACCACGGTTCCCTTTATTGCACATATTCATTAGCACTTGTTATCTTTTGTCAGTTCACTAGTAGCCATTCTAATAGGCATAGTTATCTCACTGGGGTTTTGATTGGCATTTCCATGATGATTAGTGATATTGACCACATTTTCATAAACCTGTTGGCCATTTGAAGATCTTCTTTGGAAAAATGTGTATTCATGTCCTTTGCCTATTTTAATTGGATTATGGGTTTTTAATTTAGTTGCATGAATTATTTATATATTCTGGTTATTAACCCCTTATTAAATATGTGGCTTATAAATATTTTGTCCCAATTTGAAGGTTGCCTTTTCATTTTGGTTTTGTTTTTTGGTTTTTTTTTTTTCTGCACAGAAGTTTCTTAGTTTGATGTATTCTCACCTGTTAAATTTTGCTTTTGAGCTTGTATCAATCCAATAACAAAAAAATGGGCAGACGAACTGGTCATACGTACAAATTTTCTTTGTCTATTTTACCTATTGAAGGACACAGGTTGTTTCCATACCTTGGCTATTGTAAATAATGCAATAAACACAGACATGTATACATATTTTCAAATACATGTTTTCATTTTCCTTGAATAAATACCCAGAAGTGAAATTGCTGGACCATATTGTAGTTCTCATTTTTTTCTTCATATGGTAGTTCTATTTTTATGTTTTTGAGAAAACTCCACATTTTTTCCATGGTGGCTGCACCAGCTTACATTCCAGCCAAAAGTACACAAGGGTTCCCTTTTTTCCACATCCTCGCCAGCCTTGATATTTCTTGTCTTTTTCATAACACCACTCTAAAAAGTGTGGGGTAATATCTCATTGAGGTTTTGATTTGCATTTGATGTTGTAGGAAACGTCATGTAATGTTGAGGAAATTTCATGTACCTAACGACAATCTGACAATCTTTGGAAAATGACCAGTTCTTCTGCTCTTTCTTTTTTTATTGGGTTGATAGTTTTGGGCTTATTGAGATGTTTGAGTTCTTCATATATTTTGAATACTAATTTTTATTGAATATAATTGGAAAATATGTTCTCCCATTCAGGAATTTGCTTTTTCATTTGCTGATGGTTTCCTTTGCTGTACAAAAGCTTTTCAGTTTGAGGTTGTCACACTTGTTTATTTTTGCTTTTAGAGTCAGATCTAAACATTGCCAAGACCAATCTCAAGAATCTTACTGCCTTTGTTTTCTTCTAAGAGTCTTACGGTTTCAGGTCTTACATTCAAATCTTTGATCCATTTTTTTTAAAAAAGATTTTATTTATTTGAGAGAGAAAGAGAGAGAGTGAGAGAGAGAGAACATGAGCAGGGTAAGGGGCAGAGGGAGAACCAGGCTCCCCACTGAGCAGGTGTAGGGCTTGATTCCAGGATCCTGAGATCATGAGCTGAGCTGAAGGCAGATGCTTAACCAACTGAGCCACCCAGGTGCCTTCTTTGATCCATGTTGAGTTAATTTTTGTGTATGGTGTAAGATAGCAGTCTATTTTCATTCTTTTGAATGTCATTGTACAGTTTTCCCAACACAATTTATTAAAGAGACTATCCTTTCCCCATTATATATCCTCGGCCCCTTCATCACAAACTAATTGGCTATATGTGCATGAGTTTCTTTCTGTGCTCTTTATTCTTTCCATTGATCTATGTGTCTTTTTTTATGCCCACGTCATCAAAGTATGATATCTCCAGTTTTTTTCCTAAAGATTTCTCTGCTACTTGGGGTCTTTTGTGATTCCATAAACATTTTAGGTTTGTTTGTTTTATTTCTGTGAATAATGCCATTGGAATTTTGATAGGGATTGAATTGACTCTGTAGATAGTTTTGGGTAATATGGACATTTTAGCAGTATTACTTTTTCCAATCCATGATCACAGAATATCTTTCCATCTATTTATGTCTTCTTCAATTTCATTCATCAGTGTCTTATAGTTTTAGTGTACAGATCTCTCACCACCTTGGTTAAATTTATTCCTAGGTATTTTATTATTTTGATGCAATTGTAAATGAGATAGTTTCCTTAATTTCTCTTTTGGATAGTTTATTATTAGTGTATAGAAATGCAACAGATTTTTGTATGTTGATTTTGTACCCTTTATTAAATTTGTTAGTTTTAGCATTCTTTTGGTAGAGTCTTCAGGGTTTTCTATATATAAAATCATGTCATCCACAAACAGTGACTGTTCTACTTCTTCCTTTCTACTTTATTTATTTTCCTTCCTAATTGTTGTGGCTAAGGATTCCAAAACTACATTGAGTAAAAATGAGAAGTGGACACCCTTGTCTTGTTTCTGATTTTAGAAGAAAAGTCCTCAGCTTCTCACCATTGTTTTTTTTAAAAGATTTTATTTACTTATTTGAGAGAGAGAGAGTGAGAGACTGAGAGAGCATGAGCAGGGCAGAGGGAGAGGGAGAAACAGGCTTCCTGCTGNNGCTGGGAGCCCAATGCGGGGCTTGATCCCAGGACCCTGGGATCATGGCCTGAGCCAAAGGCAGACCCTTAACTGACTGAACCACCCAGGAGGCCCTCACCATTCCTTGATACTAACTGTGGGCTTGCCATATATTGTGCTAACGATATTGAGGTATGTTTCCTCTATACCCACTTTGTTGAGAGTTTTTGTCATAAATGTGTGTTGAATTTTGTCAAATGCTTTTTCTGCATCTATTGAAATGATTATATATTTTTTATCCTTCATTTAGTAATCTGGTGTATCTCATTGATTGATTTGCAGATATTGAATTATTCTTGCATCTCTGGACTAAATCCTACTTGATCATTTTGTATAATCCTTTCAATTCATTGTTGAGTATGATTTGCTAATATTTTTTTGAGAATTTTCATGTCTATTTTCATCAGAAGTATTGACCTGTAATTTTCTGTTTTGTGGTGTCTTGGTCTGGTTTTAATATCAGGGTAATTCTGGCCTCATAAAAATGAATTTAGAAGTGCTTCTTTCTCTTCTATTTTTTGGAAGATTTTAAGAAGGGTAGTTATTAAATCTTTAAGTGTTGGGTAGAATTCACCAGTGAGGTCAAACAATCCTGGAATTTTGTTTGTTGGGAAGTTCTTGAATACAGATTCAATCTCCGTCCAAGTGACCAATCCAATAGTATTTTGGTTTTTTGATGCTATTGTAAAAAATTTTTAATTTATTTTTGGTATTTTAAATTATTAGTGTTTAGATACATATTTGATTTTTGCATGTTGATCTGTATCTTACAAATTTCCTTAATTCATTTGTTGGCTGTAATAGTTTTTTGTGGATTTTTAAATTATTTCCATATATAAAATCATGTAATCTTCAATTACAGACATTTTACTTCTTCCTTTAAAGCACAGTGTTGAATAACAGTGGCAAAAACAAGCATCCTTGTCTTGTTCTTGACTTGAGGGAAGGTTTTCAGGCTTTTAACGTTAATTATGATGTTTTATGGATTTTTATTTTTTTATTTTTTTTAAAGATTTTATTTATTTATTTGACAGAGACAGCCAGCAAGAGAGGGAACACAAGCAGGGGGAGTGGGAGAGGAAGAAGCAGGCTCCCAGCGTTGGAGCCTGATGTGGGGCTCTATCCCAGAACGCCAGGATCACGCCCCAAGCCGAAGGCAGACACTTAACGACTGCGCCACCCAGGCACCCCTATGGATTTTTAAAATAAATATTTTTATCTGATTTAGGAAGTCTCTTCCATTTCTTTTTTTTTTAACATGACAAGGTGTTGGATTTTGTAAAATTCTTTTCCTCCATCTATTATGATAATACTGTGTTCATTCTATTAATTTGACATCGTATATTTGCTAATTTTTCTATGTTGAATTACCTTTGTATTCCTGAAATAAAACTTTTTGGTGATTGTGCAAAGCATTGGGTTTTTTGAAGATTTTTTTTATTTATTTATTTGAGAGAGAGAGAGTGTGTGTGTGCTCACACCAGCCTGGGGGGGGGAGGGGCAGAGAGAGAGAGAGGGAGAAGCAGACTCCTCACTGAGAGGGGACCCCAACATGGGGCTCAATCTCAGGACTCAAGGATCATGACCTAGGCAAAGGAAAACGCTTAACCAACTAAGCCACCCAGGTACCCCACAAAACATTGTTTAAGTGCTTCTTAATTCTGTTTGCTAGTGTTATGTTGGGAGCTCTTGTATCTTTATTTATAACAGATATTTGTTTATAGTTTACTTTTCTTGTGGTGGCTCTGTTTATCTTTGTTATCAGGGATATTCTGGCCTAATGGAATAAGTTAAGAAGCATTTTCTTATTTTTTTCTCAAGTTTTTATTTAAATTCCAGTTAGTTAACATACAGTGTAATATTAGTTTCTGGTATAGAATTTAATGATTCAACACTTCCATACAATACCCAGTGTTCATTGCAACAAGTGTCCTCCTTAATACCTGTCACCTATTTAACCCATCACCCCACCCATCTGCCCTCTGGTAACCATCACCTTGTTTTCTATAGTTAAGAGTCTTTTTTCTTGGTGTTCCTCTCTTTTTTCCTCCACTATGTTCATTTGTTTCTTTCTTAAATTCCACATATGAGTGAAGTCATACTGTATTTTTCTTTCTCTAACTAAATTATTTCACTTAGTATAATACATTCTAGTTCATCCATGTTGTTGCAAATGGCAAGATTTCATTCTTTTTTATGGCTGAGTAATATTCCATTTTATGTCTATACCACTTCTTTCTTATCCATTCATCAGTTGATGGACATTTGGGCTGTTTCCACAAACTGGCAATTGTAGATTATGTTCCTATAAACATAGGGGTGCATGTATCCATTTCATTTAGTGTTCTTGTATTTGGGTGAATGCCCAGTAGTATGACTACTGGATCATAAGATAGTTCTAGTTTTAGCTTTTTGAGGAACCTCGATACCATCTTCCACAGTGGCTGCACCGGTTTGCATTCCTACCAACAGTGCACAAAGGTTCCTTTTTTCCCACATCCTTGCCAACACTTTTTTCTTGTGTTTTTGATTTTAGCCATTCTGGTGGGTGTGAAGTGATATCTTTTTGTGGTTTTGATCTGTATTTCCTGATGATGAGTGATGTTGAGCATCTTTTCAAGTGTCTGTTGGCCATCTGTATGTCTTCTTTGGAAAAATGTCTATTCATGTCTTCTGCCCATTTTTTATGTGGATTATTTGGTTTGTTGGTGTTGAGTTTTATAAGTTCTTTATTTTGGATGCTAACCCTTTATCAGATATGTCATTTGCAAATATCTTGTCTCATTCCATAGGTTGCCTTTTAGTTTGGTTGATTTTTTTTGTAGAGGAGAACACAGGCAGTAACCTCTTTGACATTGGCTGTAGCAACTTCTTTCTAGATATGTCTCCTAAGGCAAGGAAAACTACTGGGACTACATCTAAATAAAAAGCTTCTGCACAGTGAAGGAAACAATATTTTTCTATTTTTAAGAGTTTGAAAAGCATTGGAGTTAATCTTTTTTTAAGTACTCTGTATACTTAGAGAAGCTATTTCATTTTGGACTTTTCCTTGTTGGGAGGTTTTTGATTACTGATTTAACCTCTACTTTTTTTAAAAGTAATCTCTACACCCAATGTGGGGCTCAAACTTACAACCCCAAGATCAAGAGTTTGCATGCTTTACAGACTGAGCCAGCCAGGTATCCCTTAGCCTCTTTACTTTTTATAGTTATGCTAATATTTTATATTTCTTCTTGAGTAAATTTTGGTAGTTTGGGTATTTCTAGAAATTTGTTGATTCCATCTAGGTTGTCGAATATAATGGCTTACTGTTTTTCATAGTTTCTCTCATAATTCTTTTTATACCAGTATGAGTGGTGCTAATGTTGCTAGTTTCATTTTTGATTTTAGTAAATTTGTCTACTTTTGTATTGTAATTCATTTTTTTTAATTTTTAAAAATTTGAGTATAGTCGACACAATGTTACAATAGTTTCAGGTGTATGACTTAGTGATTCAACATCTCTGTATGTTACTCTATGCTAACCACAATCGTCACCATACAGCCCTATTACAATATCATTGACTGTACTCTCAATGCTGTACTTTTTATTCCCATGATTTATTCATTCCATAACTAGAAGCCTGTACCACCCACACCCCTTCACCCATTTTGCCAAATCACCCCCATTACAGCCATTAGTTTCTTCTCTGTATTTTTAGTTCTGATTCTACTTTTTGTTTATTTGGGGTTTTTTTGTTTTTAGATCCCATATGAGTGAAATCATATAGTATTTGTCTTTCTCAGTCTGACTTATTTCACTTAGCATAAACACCTAAGCCCATCCATGTTGTCACAAATGGCAACATCTCATCCTTTTTTGTGGCTATGTAATATTTCATTACACACACAGACATACACACACACATACACACTACATCTTTATCCATTCATTTATTGATGGACACTGGGTTTGCTTCTATATCTTGGCTATTGTAAACAATGCTGCAATAAACATAGGTGTGCATATATCATTTTGAAATAGTGTTTTCATTTTCTTTGGGTAGAGGAATAATTGGGTTTACGGTATATATATCTGAAATTTTTTGAGGAAACTTCATACTGTTTTCAACAGCAGCTGTACCAATTTACATTCCCATCAAGAGTGCACAAGGATTCCTTTTTCTTTTTCATCCTCACCAACCCTTGTTATTTCTTGTCTTTTTGATTCTAGCCATTCTAACAGGTATAAGGTGATACCTCATCATGGTTTTGATTTGCATTTCCCTGATAATTAGTGATGTTGAGCATCTTTTCATGTGCCTGTTGGCCATCTACATGTCTTCTTTGGAAAAATGTCTATTTGGGTCCTTTGCCTAATTTTAAAAATGAGATTGCCTTTTTTTGATGTTTAGTTCTATAAGTTCTTTACATATTCTGGATATTAACCCCTTATCAGATATATCATTTCCAAACATCTTCTTCCTTTCAGCTGGTTGCCTTTTTGTTTTGTTTCCTTCACTGTGCAGGAGCTTTTTATTTTGGTATAGTCCCAATAGTTTATTTTTCCATTTGTTTCCCTTGCCTTGAGAGGCATGTCTAGAAAAATATTGTTACAACTAATGTCAAAGAAATTACTCCCTATGTTATCTTCTATGATTCTTTATGGTTTCAGGTCTTACATTTAGGTCTTTAATATATTTGGGTTGTGTCTGTGCATGCATGTGGTTAGAAAGTTGTTCAGTTTAATTCTTTTGCATGCACCTATCTAGTTTTCCCAACACCATTTGTTAAAGAGACTGTCATTTCCCCATTGTATGTTCTTTTCTCCTTAGTCATAGATTAATTAACCTTATAAGTGTGGGTTTATGAGCCCTCTATTCTGTTTCATTGATCTATGTATCTATTTTTTGTGCCAGTATCATACTGTTTTGATTATAACAGCTTTGTAGTATATCTTGAAACCTGGAATTGTGATACCTCCAGCTGTGGGTTTTTTTTTTTTTTTCAAGATTGTGATGGCTATTCAGTGTCTTTTGTGGTTCCATACAAATTTTAGTATTATTTATTCTATCTATTCTCAGCTCTAATCTTTATTATTTTCATTCTTCCTCTAGCTTTGCATTTATTTTGTTATTCTTTTGCCAGATCCCTAAGTCGTATTCTTAGGTTTATGATTTGAGATTTTTCTTCCTGTTTAATATAAGCATTTAAAACTATGCATTTTCATCTAAACTCTGCTTTTACTCTATTCCATAAATTTTGGTAATTGTGGTTTTGTTTTCATTATCTCAAAGTATTTTCTGTTTTCCTTGTGTTTTTTTCTTTTACTCATTGATTAAGAGTCATTATAATTTTTTCCATAATTGTGAATTTTAAAGATATTCATCTGTTATTGGTTTTTTAGTGTCTTTCCATAGTGAATAGATAAGATACTTTACATTATTTCATTTGAAAAATCACTGATACTTGTTATGTAACATAACATATGGTCTATCCTGTAGACTGTTCCATAGGAATTTGATAAGAATGTATTCTTCTGTTGTTGGGTAAGTGCACTATAACTGTCTGTTAAGTCTTGTAGGCTTATAATGTTGTTCAATTCTTTTCCTATTGATCTTTTGCCTACATTTTCTATCGAAAGTGGTGTTTTGAAATCTCTCATTATTATTGTTGAATTTTCTATTCCTCCCTGCATTTCTGACAAGTTTTGTTCCATATTTTGGTACTTTGTTGTTCGATGCATATGTTTAAAATTGTTATATCTCAGAGGTAGTCTAAGATGGTGATGTAAGAAAGCCCTGAATTCACCTCCCCTATAAACACACTGAATCTACACCGATATATAGAGCTATTCCTTCCGAAGTAGATATGAGGACTGATTAAACAAATTCTGTTCAACAGATGATAAAAGGACCACATGGAGAAGGGTAGGAGAAAAAAAGATACAGTAACCATGGGAAACCTACCCCCAATGCAGTAGGGGGAGTTATCACTGAAGGGCCCACATGCAGACTTGTCCACTCTGGGACACAGCAAGAAAAAAAATCAGTTGTTCAAAGGTCAACTAGACTATAAGTAAAAGAAGTCTATATACTAACCTTAGAGCATTTATGGCATGGTATAGAGATTGCTGGAAACTCCATGGTCAAAGTCCCTGATGATCACCATGGTTTACCTTTCCCTTAACCTTGATAGAATGAATGAGAGTAGGGTTCAGGTGCTCTAGCTTGCCTGATAGGTTCACCTCCTCAAGCCCTGGGCTTCTAGTTCTCTCCAGCTTTCATTATTTCCCCAAGGCTGCTATCTGCCTGCACACACCCCAGCTCCTGTGATCCCACCAAGGTGACTCTCATGTGGCATGTGCTAGGAATCCCCCAGCTGCACCTGCCTTAGCTGTTTTAACAAAACCCTCCCAGCACAATGCACCCTAGGAGACCCCAAGCCCATGCCCACTGGAGCTTACACCATCTACTTGAATTGGCCCACTCATGGCACCATCAAACTCAGGAGAAGAATGGAAGAACACAGTGAGAATTTCAGCAAAGATTTAGAAAACATAAGAAAGTACCAAACAGAAGTCGAAGAACTGAAAAAATGCAGTAACTGTTCTTATAAGATATACTAGAGGAAATCATCACGTTAAATGATACAAAAGAATGGATCAGCACTTTGGAAAACAGAATAGTGAAAAATCACCAAATCAAAACAGTAAAAAGAAAAAAAAGAGTTTTAAAAATGAGAATAGTTTAAAAGACCTCTTGGACAACATCAAACATATTAACATTCACATTATACAGTTTGCAGAATGAGAAGAGTAAAGGGGGCAAGGAACTTATTTGCCTAAATAATGCCCAAAAACTCCCCTAACCTGGGGAAGGAAACAGACATTCAAGTCCAGGAAGCACAGGGCACCAAACTTGATGAACCCAAAAATATCCACACCAAGACATATTATAATTAAAATGGCAAAAGCTAAAGACAAACAGAAAATCTTAAAGGCAGTAAGAGAAAAACAAATAGTTACATACAAGGAAAACTTCATAAGAATGTCAGTTGATTTTTCAGCAGAAACTTTGCAGGCCAGAAGGGAGTGTGGCAGGATATATTTAAAGTGCTGAAAGAAAAAAACTGACGGCCAAGAATGCTCTACCTGACAAGGTTATCATTTATAATTGAAGGGGAAATAGTTTCCCAATCAAAATCTAAAGGAGTTCATTGCCACCAAAACAGCCTTATAAGATATGTTTTCTTTAAGCCAAAAAGGCCATAAGTAGAAATAAGAAAACATAGGAAAGAAAAAAATCTCACTGGTAAAGGCAAATAGTAAATTAGCCACACAAAGGCTATTGTGAAGGTTAAAAGACAATGGTAAAGACAACTATAATTATAATAGTAGTTAAGGGATACACAAAATTAAAAATGTCAGATAAAACATCAAAACAAAATGTTGGGAGGGGAGTAAAAGTAGTGCTTTTAGAATGCATTCAAAATTAAACAACTAACAGCTTTAAATATATAGAGATATGTATTTATATTTATATTTATATTTATATTTATATTTATATTTATATATAACACTAACCCTAACCCTAACCCAACAGACACACGAAAAGATGCTCAACATCACTTCATCAGGGAAATGCAGATCAAAACCACAAAGAGATATCATTTCACACCCACCAGAATGGCTAAAATCAAAAACACAAGAAAAAAGTGTTGGCAAGAATGTGGAGAAAAAGGAAATTTTGTGCACTGTTGGTGGGAATGCAAACTGGTACAGCCACTGTGGAAGATGGTATGGAGGTTCCTCAAAAAGTTAAGTTAAAGTTGAGACTATGGACTCTGGGAAACAAACTGAGGGCTTCAGAGGGCAGGGTGGTGGGGGATTGGGCTAGGCCAGTGATGGGTATTAAGGAGGGCACATATTGCATGGAGCACTGGGTGTTATACGCAAATAATGAATCATGGAACAGTACATCAAAAACTAAGGATGTACTGTATCATGACTAACATAACAAAATAAAAAATTATTATTAAAAAAAGTTAAGTTAAAAATAGAACTATCTTATGATCCAGTAAGCACACTACTAGGCATTTCCCCAAATACAAAAGCACTAATTCAAGTGGATACAGGCATCCCTATATTTATTGCAGCATTACTTACAATAACCAAATTATGGAAGCAGTTCAAGTGTCCATTGGACTATATACATATATGGAATATATATATATTTCATGTGCCTGTATGGAATATTATTCACATGGAATATTATTCAGCAGTAAAAATATAAAAAGCCATAAAAAATAAAAAGTTGCCATTTGCAACAACATGGATGGAACTAGAGATTATAATGCTAAGTGAAATAAGTCATTCAGAGAAAGACAACTACCACATAGTCTCACTCATAAGTGGAATTTAAGAAACAAAACAAATGAGCATAGGGAAGGAAAGAGAAAGAGGCAAACCAAGAAACAGACTCTTAATTATAGAGAACAAACTGATGGTTACCAGAGGGGAGGTGGTGGAGGGAAGGATGAAATCGGTGATGGGGATTAGAGAGTACACTTATCATGATGAGCACTGAGTAAGGTGTGGAAGTGTTGAATCACTATATTGTACACTTGAAACTAATATAACACTGTATGTTAACTATACTGGAATTAAAATAAAAACTTAATTTAGAAAAGGAAGGAAAAGGGGGAAAAAAGAGAAGAAACAATATCAATCTTTCTCAACCCTTTCCAAAAAAATTGAAGAGAATGAACTTTCTAACTCATTCTATGAGGCCAGCATTACACCAATACCAGTCAGACAAATACATTACAAGAAAACTACAGACCAATATCCTTAATGAACAATGATGCAAAAATCTTCAACAAAATACTAGCAAAAAGAGTTCAGCAGCTTATTAAAAGGATTATAAAACATAATCAAGTGGGATTTAGTGCTGGAATGCAAGCATAATTCAAAATATGAGAACTGATCAATGTAATGTGCTACATCAACATCATGAAGGGAAAAAATACATAATCATCTCAATTGATGCAAAAAAAATTTGACAAAATTCAGCACCTTTCCTGATTGAAAAAAAATGCAACAAAACAGAAACAGAAGTAAACTAACTCAGCATATGCCATATATACAAATCCAAAGCAAACATCATAATCATAAGGTAGTTCTATTTTTAACTCTTTGAGTAACCTCCATACTGTTTTTTTTTTT